>NW_022283682.1:0-2587 GCF_004355925.1 Anarrhichthys ocellatus
TCTAAACATCACTACTGTCCCTTTAATCACCTCGCTCCATCATTCAGATGGGTAACTGTCTTCAATCTGCACCATTAGTTCTTTTTCTTTCTGTATCAACACCCTGAACGCAGCATCTCTTATTGTGCAACATCAGCATTCATTATTATTAGCAGTAAACATTTACATCCCTCACTGTGTTCTCTGCTCAGTGTTTCTACATCCATCCTGCTCTCAGTGTGTCCGTCATCCCTCTCTCCTCTTCTGGAGCTGAAGCACAGGAGCAACACAAGTGGAGGGACTTGAAAGACATTCTCCTCCGAGCTCCTCGCCGGTCACAGCTTCTCATCAGTTTCTCCAGAGCCACCTTGAGCAAGGCACTGTGGGGGACGTCCTGCACTTATCTCCACCCATCAGACTCACACACAATCTCTTCCTCTGAAGTGGGACAGAAATGTGTCCGGTAGACTGCCGGTGACGGGGAAAGGCCTCGGATTTAATTCAGATTCACACGACATGGAAACATCAGCGGATTGAGAATATTCAGAGAACTTAAATCCATTTGCACTGATATTTACAGCTTTTTATTGTGTCTGGTCATGTGAGTATTCTGAGACAAACATCCATACCAGTGTTTAGCATGTTCTCGTCCAATTGTGACAAATTAAATACACTTTACACAACTGCTCAATATTTCCCAAAGCATACCAAACGTCTAGGAAGTAATCTGGTATGGCGGAAAATCAATGGCAAAATGAAATGAGATCCAGGTCTGCCCACATGCAGTACTTTTGCCCTTTCGCTGCAGAATACCTAGAATCTAGAATCTAGAATCTAGAATCTAGATTCTGGACTGTGAGGAGAAATCCAATGCTTTAAATGTGAGGGAGCGCACATCTACTCTCATTGCCCTCCTGCTCACGAACAAGTGTTTTTTGACGGTAAGTGGGTGAACACCGGCACCATTTCATCCCTAGATGTAATTAGCTACAGCGCTCGTCTCGTACACAGACTGTATGTAAGAAGTGGACGCAGTCATCGTGACGTCACTCATCGCTTTGTGGACCGACGCTATGAAGCCTCCAGTTTAACAATGGCTCACTTTAAACTTTCTTTTGTGTTGTTGCAAATAAGATTATTTACTGACTAAAGATTTTAAAAGGAGCTTTACTTGGATGTAATGCTAAATATACCAGTTTTTTTATCTTAATAGTTTGTTCTCTGCCTGGCTTTACTACCTGTGACTTCTAAATCAGATCAAGATCAATAAAGCGTGAGCCTTTGAGCTACTTATAGAAATACTACAGAGAAGATGCATGCTGACATAATGAGCAGCAGTGCAGCCACATTAGTGTATGTTTCATATTGTCCTCTGGCATGCATGACAGATAATCCTCTTCCTACAACTGTTACGTGACAAGAGAGTGAAAGATGACACAACAAGATGAATATGGAGAGAAAGAAGAGAGAATCTAACGCTGGTCATGTCTAACCTCACATGGAGAGCAGGTTGAGGTGATTTATTTTCGTCATTCCTCCTCTAATCAGCCGTCCTTCCTTCACTCCTCAGGCCGCCCTCATTAGCTGGCTGTGAGTCGTCAGCGGGCTGCGACACCGTGACAAAAGACCTCACCTTCACATTCACACACTCTGACATAAATCCCTTAGCCTCTAACCTTGAGCTGAAACCAACCTTCAAGTAATAATCTCACAAGATTGTCATTCAGATAACTGTCTGTTGAGTCTGGGTGTCTGTGGAGACGTTCACGGGGAGAATCACAAAGAAATGCACCTGCAATTACAGCTAATCGCCACAGGCGCCGCCAGAGAGAAGGTATATTTAACATCGTACCTTTAACCCATGAAAACAAGTCTGTCACCGCTGAGCAGACCTTTGAATAAGTGAGGACTGGACCAAATGTCCACCATTTCCTTGTAAAACTGTGCTTTATATAATATGAGTCGTTATGGAGCCAACGTAGACTTCTTCCCAAATATAAAAGGATGTTTGTCTGTTATATCAATATGAATGTGTCCTTCGTAATCTGCTCTAAACCTGCTCTTCTCAGGCAACCAGCAGACATCAGTAGCGTCTTTTTGTCTGTGATTTCTAAGCAGATTTAAGGACATTTATTTACAGTTCACAATATCCCCCGACAGGGTAAAATACCATGTCTCCATGTCTGTCGTGGTCGTGTGTTGAGATTATAATGAGCTGTAGTTACAGAGGAGAGTATTTGATTCGTCCGGTTATGAGCTTCATGTCACAACTTCTGCCACAACCCGTTCCATGAGTGGACCTTTGCAATCTTTACACTTCCTCGTTCATTATTACATGCATAACATGCAAAGTGATTTCGTGGGATGAATACGGCACATTATCTTACGTAGTGAATGGACTTAAAACCAGGAGACCGCTGGTCGTTGAGTAACGTTTAACTTACTGGTTTTGAGTGTTTTTTGTAGAATTTTCGAAGTTAATCTTGAGTTTACTGCAACCGTAGCGTCATAGTTTGACTACTACTACAATAGTGAACTGTCTGTTGTCTTCAGAACATCACATGACCCTCTTGCCTCATGCATTCACTCTTTGCTTCACGCATTCACT
>NW_022283682.1:2597-5331 GCF_004355925.1 Anarrhichthys ocellatus
GCTTCACGCATTCACTCTTTGCTTCACGCATTCACTCTTTGCTTCACCATTCACTCTTTGCACCTCCCTAACTCCTGGGGAGGCGTGTCAGCTGACAGAGAAGAGGTTTAAAGTATGCAACACAACCTCTGCTGTGCATGAAGGACTTCCACCTTTAAACTCCATGGAAGTTCAGTTCAGAGGACTAAAACTGCTTTTGGTTCTCCATCTTCTTGCTTTAACTCCCCCCGGTGCTTCTCAACATGGCCGTGCTTGTGAATATTGATTAGTGGCACCCAACAGCGACTGGCTTCCTGTTCCTTCGGGTCTAAAGTAATTACAGGAGGAAGCCTACATGCTGCAGATTCTCATTAGTTCACAAGAAAAAGTTCTAATTAAAAAAGCAGACGATGATAAAACACTGGTCTGATCGCTGGATGCTGCTGCAGGAGATCTATTTAAATCCACGTCTTCACCCACCAACGCTTAGAGATCAGGTTCCTCTTATCGTCACTGGACTCTGGCTTCAAGAAGACTCCTCAAACTGCTCATGATGCTGACGTCAACGTCTTACTGGCACAAGTCAACTCTTCCTCTTTGCAGTCAAACCAAACCTTCTTCATCGCTGTTGATTCGCTCTTTATTTGAAGAGTCTGACAAGTTGTCAGTGGAGAAAAAAACAAACCTTTTCACGATACGATGTTATCACACTAACGCTTTTGCGATATCAAATACTGCGATATATTGCGAGTTTTTACTAATTTTTAGCTGTAAACTGTGCTGTTTGTGAACATCTGTTTTATCGAAAAAAGATAAAGTTCACTTCCGTAATTTCATTGATAAAAGAAAGAAATCTTTGAATTAGTCATTTTAATTATGAACGATAAGCAGCTTAGAGCTCGTGTGAGGAAGTTAAACAGCTCATAATTAATCTCTAATATCTATTTATGCTGCTGTGAAAACATCTTCTAATAACTAATGGATTCAGTTTCTTTTCACCAAAAACTAACTTTTTACAGATTACATTTGAACTCATCATGATGGCGTCATAATTAACAGCTGTTGCTGTCAGCGTTACTAACTTTAGTTGCGATGTTAATAGTTTATATAACAAAAGATCGACACTTGGCGTTCGTGTATCGATACAATATTGCCGCCCGGAACATCACGACACTACGCCTAATGGATTCTTTTCTCCACTTTTTAAAGCTGATTATATTTAAAACATGACGTCTGAGTGATGCACCAGCAGCCGGGACAGAGTCTGATGAGTTTCAACTTGTCTCTCATATCATTTGTTGAAGTTTGAATGTTTTCTATCCCTCAGAGGAAACAGTGGATTTGAGGAAATCCCTCCTAATTTAAGAAGGAAGTCCAACTGCCTCTCTCTCTCTCTCTCTCTCTCTCTCTCTCTCTCTCTCTCTCTCTCCCTCCCTCCCTCTCTCTCTCTCCCTCCCTCTCTCTGGAGTGCGGGGAAGCCTTGATGTGTGGTCTGTACACTATATCGTTCACTTGTGTTGCGCAAACCGTCCGTGAACACTAATGAAGCAGAATCCCTGAAGTGTGACGCCGAAAATCAGAAAGTGTGTGTGATGAAGTGGGAGGCGTTTCCCCGACAGCTCCGTTCATTTATCACCAGAAGAGACATTTTAATTACCTCCACACACACACACTCTCACACTTACACTCACACACACACACACACACACACACACACACACAAACACACACACACACACACGCACACATACTCACACTCACACTCACACACACACACACACTGATGAGACCAGGAGGAAGAACGGTGAATGCAAAATGAGGACGATGGAAAAAGAGGGAAAGGGGTAAATAAATAAATAGAGATTACGGTGTGTGTGTGTGTGTGTGTGTGTGTGTGTGTGTTTACCAGTAAGATAACATGGATGAAGTGTTTAGAGTGACGGCTTACTGTGTTTAAAGAACCGTCACGCTAGCAAGCTGAGCAGAGAGTTTCCACTGAGGTCTACAGTGTGTGTGTGTGTGTGTGTGTGTGTGTGTGTGTGTGCGTGCGTGCGTGCGTGCGTGCGTGCGTGTGTGTGTGTGTGCAGGCGGCGACGACAACCACAACTTCCGATTGTTATCAGTTGGTTGAGGTCACCTCTAGCATTAATAAAAGACTTCCTTCAATACAAACACTGTTTACTACACATGTATGTGTGTGTGTGGTGGTGTGTATGTGTGTGTGTGTGAGGAGGATAATTGAGCCTTTTTATCTGCAGCATCAATGACAGAAGTGACATTTAGTTTTGGAACACACTTCCTGCTGTGTGTGAGTGGATTCCCTCCCTATTGAATATCCATAAAACATTCACACACACACACACACACACACACACACACACACACACACACACACACCATCTCTAACCATTTAACGGTCGGGGGGAACTAATGGGCGGGAAACAAAGATGGAGGAGGTGCTTACTGTACCTGTGCTGTACACACAGGAGGTAGTGAGCTTCATCATGCAGAGTGAACATGACGCTTGACGTCGTGTCCCGTCGTCCCGGTTGAGCTCTGGGTAATGAAGCCCTCAAAGCCTCAATAACTCTATTAGCTCTCTGTTGTTCCTCAAACAGTGTGAAGTCAGTTCGCTGTGTGAAGTCTTCCGTCGCAGCTTTAAGACGACCTCTGAGACTAAAACAGGTCTGTGATGAATTCAGTGTGAGATCAGCGTGTAGCCCCGCCCTAAAGCATCCCCTGCTTTATGGTCTGT
>NW_022283683.1:0-5330 GCF_004355925.1 Anarrhichthys ocellatus
GTCTGTCTGTCTGTCTGTCTGTCTGTCTGTCTGTCTGTCTGTCTGTCTGTCTGCTTCCCCTCTTCTTCTTCTGATGGCCGAACACTTGATGCCCATTTGTGAAACGGCTCAGTGCCGCCAGCAGATTATTAGCTGAAGCTCTTTCACTGTGACAGACATTTCACAGCTAATCATTCTGCGGCCTATTCGATAATGTAGTTAGTTTATATTACAAATATCTTACTGAAACTTCGACTTTATTTAGAATTACTTTAGATTACAGATCTATTTCCATTTTAATCTTCAAATATTGTTTTTTAAATTAAAATTAAATTAAAATAATTAAATAAAAATTAAAATAAATGTAATTTTAAATACAAATTTTAAATGAAATTAATTAAATTTATATTGAATTATATTAAATTACATTTTTGTTTCAGAAATATGCTTTACAATCTTCCTACAAGTGAATGTAACAGTAAAGGAAATAGCTTGTCATTATGCCTACGGAGCTGCACGCGCTGCAGCAGCTGCAAGCAAACACGTGTATCCATCTCCTGTGTTGTTGAGCTCAAATCAGCCTCCTTATCTTGGGCCTCCATTGTGATCATAATCGTAACTTCATGGCCCTCACATTTATAAACATGCTGGGATATCATCTCCAGATCGAGTTTATTTAAGGGATTAAAAGGATGAAGTCACCTGAAGTTTAACAATTTATTCACATCATTTATATTATAATTTCCAAACCATCAAGGTAGATTGTACTGTATTTAGTTTCAAGCACTCATAAATATCCATAATACTTTATTACAGTAATAATTACACATTATAAAGCATTTTATAATGACTTATGAGGTCAAGTGTCATCATACTGCATAACTACTGGTCTCTCACTCACATTTTCTTTTTGCAAGAATCATAGTGTATTACAATAACCAGATTTAATACATTATAATCGTAATATAATTCTAATATTTTTTATAATGATTTATAATCCATGTTATAATGCATGATAGTGTGATTAGAAGTTAATATAAGTGGTCATTGTTTAAGTAAAGTGAAAATACATTTCTCAACGTTTTGTGTTGTTTTTGCTTCGATTTGATGATATTTTCTCACTTTTTCGAACCAAAAGTCAACCGAGACCACTTTGAGTAACCATCACATCATGGTTCAAGATGCTATTGACTATGTTGTAAAGCCATGGAAGTCTTTTTTGTGCAACAAATGAAACTGTATGAGTGTAACTGGTGCTATTGATGACATGCACAGATGCATAAATGTGCCTAGAAAGAAAGAAAATCATAAGAAACATGTTTTGAATCTGGCATAAGGATCATGACTCAACAGCTGCAGCTGCCTCGCTCCAAATTCTAATGAAGTAATTCATCAATGTATCCCCGATGGAACAATATAGCTGAAATAAGTTTTATTTTATTTTGTTTGATTTTATTCATGGAGTTTTTATATGGCACACAAAATGTCTGGGTTGTGTGTTCAATGTTCTTAGCTGATATACTATCAGATGGCTCCAATCCTCAAAACATTGGGGTGAAATATTCATTTCCCAAAACAAAGATTATTTGTGGATTGAACTGCATATTTATGACTATATGATTATCATATTAAACATAGTGATTGGTTTTTCCTCTTCCTTACATGCCGGTCTCTGTCTCTCCTCCTCTGCTGCCTCTGAGCTCCAGAAGCATTCATGTGACGCAGGTCTTTTAATGAAGGCTTGTGGAGCTTCGTCCTTGCCGAGAGATGGAATGCTGTAAAACACGTCAGACATTTCTCAAGAAACCCAAGTGCACCCTCACAAAGAATGTCATTTCAACGCTTTGATGCACCCGATCGTGCGTGTGAAATTATGCACAAGACATTTAGATTCAAACAGAAGACGCAGCTGCGTTGCATTGTGGGTCAGCAAGCAGCATTGTTTGGAGCTTGACCCAAAAGAGACTAAAAGTGAGGATATTGATGATTTTGGGCTGTTCAAAACCAAATGAAAGTGCACGTGAGTATATCAGGCCTGCTACAATCATGTCAGATAGACATGAAGAACCCTCACTTCTCTTTTTAAACTTCTTCTTCCTCTTCTCTCTGCTCTTATTACGGCTGTGGACACTCGTTTGGAAGAATAATCATTTGAATCACCGATATGTTTCTGCCCACCACTGAACAAGTGTGTAATATGAAGGAACTTAGCATCCGCCATGAAAAACACATTTTTTTGCTTTGCACCCAATCTGTAATTTAATTTTGACACTTTTTTTGCAACACGCTGCACACGGTTCTCTCCACGAGACACAGGACGTGACATGAAGTCAGTTGTGTTTGCCATTTTTAAAACACTGCCATTCAAAATGCCACATGCATGGACCAATCTGCCGATACACATGAGACCCGGCCAAACACCCGATTGCTTGACTCATCAGTCAGGATAGAAGCACTAAAACAGAGACCACAGGTGAGGACTATCAACATGGCAGTCTAAAGGCCTGTTTTCAAAAAAGGAAAAAACAACCCTGCCATTCATACTGTCTTTTTGTTGTGTCTATGAATTGTTTACCTGTGTAAATATTAGAATATGGTCTGTTATGATTTTCAGTGTAAAATGCAAAATGTGGAAATGCATTGATGTATTAACAATTTTACACTGTGGAGATAAATAAATAATAATGAATGAATAGATTCACAGGTTCACAGGGACCAGAGCACTGCTTAATGACACCTTATCACTATGTATATGTCTTACATAGTAATATTATTGTCATAAATATAACATTTAAACCACCACTGCACAAATTATCTATTTGGGGAATAAATATTTTACCTCAATTTTTAAAAATATTTGGGTCATCTGATCTGTATCAATAGACACGTTGTGTGCCATATGGGAATAAAAACACCATGAAAAAATAAAATAAAATAAATCTGACATGTTCATCAGTGTGCAGTACTGGTCTTGTGTGTTGTGTTTAGTCAATATATTGACTCTTACAATGTCTCAAAAACAATTCAAACCCAGACTACATCATTAGAAAAGGTAGAATGTCCAAAGCGTTCTAGATGGAGCACAGCAGTGTGTAACTGGTTCACAAACTGTGTGCCATACGGTTTAAAATGACGCCCTTAATTTCGCCAGAGATCTGCAGTATGTTGTGGATATTTTGCGTATAGGGTTTTGAAAAATTAGCCTTGTTTTCAAGTCAAATTGCAATTAGATTCAATTTAACTTTATTATCCAAAGTACGGAATCAATGTTGTCAGATGTGCAAAAAGGTACACAGGCAGGACAAATACACGAGGTAAAAAAGAAGAACAATTAGGAGTGTACAGTGTACGGCTTATAAATGCTAAATAGTGGGAGTGAAATGTAAATACAGTCTCTATATTGTCAACAAGAGAGCACGACAACATAATACCCCCTTACATAATGACACGGCATAACCTAAAGACACTAAATCATCAAATGAGTATCGGCTGCTCATCTCAACAGTAATATGATGGATCTCAATAGATGTCTGAACGTTGTTTGTATATTTCCCGCGACCATGAACGTCACAAGTCTTTCACGTCGACGCTTCACCTTTATGATACAAAAAAAAGAGTCAGCGAGCTGGTCTTAGCACGCGGAGCACTAACCCTCGTCTCTCAGTGTACGGGAGTCAGATAGCGATGTTATGGATGAGGTGACTTGTGAGGGCCCGCTGCGCTCCACGCGGGGCCCCGTGGGCGCTCTCACAGCTCCCTCACGGTCACTCGGTTATGTCAATAACAAAAAACACGGGGCCCGCGGCGGGCCGCGTATCTGCTGTTTATGTCACGTTTTTGATAGGCCTGTTACACATCCAGCAGGGAGGCTCTGTCTGCATTTGTAACTGTGCTCAGCCTCTAATGGACGCCCCTGTCCTGTACGGCTGTGTTCTGCTGCAACGGAATTCCCTCTATCTTCATTTCACATAAACATGCCTGCTAGATAAGTTCGGAATTTTTCCAAAGGTATTTATTGAGAGAACACACTGAAGTTGTGTGCGTGTGTGTGTGTGTGTGTGTGTGTGTGCCGTTGGTCTTGTTTTAGAGGCCCTTTCATTTTTTCTTCTAATTTCTTGTCAGTGGTGCAAATTGATGCTGTGATCCCCCTCCAGATAAGATCTCCAGGCTTCATTCATCAAGTGTTATCAACCTCCAGCAAAGCACAATGAGCAGTTAGCAGAGACGTGTTGGACTATAGCTCTGACTGGTGGTGGAGGAGGTTAAAACAGAGGAGCAGTGAAGCTCACACAGCAGCCATCGTTCTCGGCTGAGTCTCGGCTCTTCAGCTTGATGGCAGAGGACTGTGTTCCAAATATGTTGGAGAGTTCAGATCCTGAGTTAGCATGAGGTGTGTCCCGGTTCACAGGGACTATGACACCCTATCACTACATGTTTATCATATTAATATTATTGTACTACATACATCATTTAATCCACCGCTGCTTTGTTTTGGGAAATAAATAGTTTACCACATTTTTTAGAAGAGTAGGGTCATCTGATAGTGTATCAATTAAGGACATTAAACACACTTTGTGTTCCACATGGGAATAAAATTAAAATTAAATTGAAATTGAAATTAAAATATATATTATAAGATGTATTAAATATAAGTTTAGTAGAATCAACTGTACAGTTACAATCACTTAGATTTTTCATTCATTAAATATACATTTACATTTTTTAGCAACATTTCAAAACTTACAAGCACACGCTCAGCCTACTGACTTGAGTGAACATGCTGCTGAATCTGTACTAAATTCATCAAATTAAATCTTAAGAGATACAAGCAGACATCCCAGCATGCATTATTGGAGAGTAAACACGCTACATGGACCCCTCTTTGTTGCAGTTTAAGGATAAATTGATTGGTTCTGCTCCTATATGCTCAAAAACATAACATTTTCCCACCAATTGTCATGTATCATATAACATGTGCTTTAAATGCCCTTTTAAACATGTCAAATAGCTGATAACACACACAGGAGCTTAATTGTTCAATAACTCTGTTTGTCTAAGATGAATGTCTTCTTGTTTTCTGCTACAAGCCCTTCCCAGACCTCTGGCAGACTTCTGCGGCCCCCGTGGAGCCACGCAGGGCGGGTAGGGGTCCCCCGCCTCTTCCTCTTATATGTTGCATCTCTGGTCTATTGCCGTGCGTCAGATCTTTCCCAAAAAATGTGAACTTTCTCCTCATCTCTTTCTTGCAGCACACCCTCGGTGGACTTCTAAACACGCCAGTGTACACACGGGGAGCAGATAGAGGAAGAAGAAGAAGAAGAAGAAGAAGAAGAAGAAGAAGAAGAAGAAGA
>NW_022283684.1:0-5328 GCF_004355925.1 Anarrhichthys ocellatus
GGTATATAACTGGTACCGGGGTGTAGTACTGCTGGTTTACCTGGTATTTAACTGGTACCAGAGTATGGTACTGTTGTTTTACCTGGTATATAACTGGTACCAGGGTGTGATAGTGCTGGTGCTGGTCCTGGTTAAACTGGTTTAAACTGGTCACATAGTCTTTCCTGGACTCTTCAGCAGCTTGTTTTTTCTGTTGAGCCGTCTGCCGAGCCTGAAACCAGGAGAGGATTTTATACAAAATATATTAATACACATACTGTTGAAATTATTTTGTGTCCCAGTGGTCATCACTTTTTAGTGTCCCCTGGTTTACATTATTGTGTGAGCTACGTGCAGCGTTTCTGTATTTGTAAGTTTCCCAATTTTAAAGTATATTTTTGTAATGCTGCCCATGTGTTGTCACATTATCTATTTGAAACATTGGGTCATAGGGCCACTGTAAATAACTAATAACTCTAAGTAACTGTAAATAACTGTAATAACTAATAACTGTAAATACCTGTAAATAACAACTGTAATAACTGTAGTAACTGTAAATAACTATAATAACTGTAATAACTGTAAATAACTATAACTGTAATAACTGTAAATAACTGTAATAACTCTAATTAACTGTAAATAACTCTAATTAACTATAATAACTGTAAATAACTGTAATAACTATAAATAACTGAAATAACTAAAGTAAATAACTAATAATTTAAATAACTATAATAACTGTAAATAACTGTAATAACTATAAATAACTGAAATAACTAAAGTAAATAACTAATAATTTAAATAACTGTAATAACTGTAAATAACTATAACTGTAATAACTGTAAATAACTGTAGTAACTGTAAATAACTATAATAACTGTAAATAACTAATAACTATAAATAACTGAAATAACTGTAAAGTAAATAACTAATAATTTAAATAACTAATAACTAGCAAGATGGCGCAGTGCCAGCGGCAGCCTGTTGCAGCAGCTCCCCTCTGTGTTTTAATTTTAGTCTTTTTTCACTCTTTCCCCTCTACTTTTTATTTTTCATTTTCCTTAACGTTTGGTTTTTACGGTCAGACAACAGACTGTAACATTTTTCTCAACTTGTCTTCCTGTTTGTAACGGAGAGCCACACACAATGAGCGGGGCCATTGTCTATTCCCGCGATCAGCTGATTGCGCTGAGGAAACCGCGGCTGCTGCCCGGCGCCAGGCCTGAGATCCCGGTGGAGCTACGGAGAAGGGCTCGAGGCTGCAGGTCGGGCGCTAAGCGGAGGGCGAAGAGGAGGAAATATAAACCTTCGGTACCGGCGATCATAACGGGGAACGTGAGGTCTTTGGCGAATAAGACGGACGAACTCGGCGCGCTGGTTAAGACCGAGAGGGGCTTCCGTGAGTGCAGCATCATGTGTTTCACAGAGACTTGGCTGCATGCGGATTTTCCAGATCACAGTGCGTCGGTGCCCGGCTTCAGGACTGTTCGGGCGGACAGAGACGTTATACAGAGCGGTAAGAAGAGAGGTGGCGGGATTGCAGTGTATGTGAACGAGAGGTGGTGCAATCCCGACCATGTGTGTGTGAAGGAACGCTTCTGTAGCCCGGACATTGAACTGTTAGCCGTGGGGATGCGTGATTATTTGCCGAGGGAGTTCACATCCGCCATTGTTGTGGCTGTGTATGTCCCGCCATCAGCTGACGCTGAGGTAGCAGTGGACACCATCCATTCCACTGTATCTGGACTGCTGAGTCAACATGCTGGTGCATTTTTGGCTGTTACTGGAGACTTTAACCACACTCTGGATAAAGCCCTGCTGACCTTACACCAGTATGTTGACTGCCCCACAATGAACAATACAACTCTGGACCTACTGTATGCAAATACAATGATGCATACAGTGCTACTGCCCTTCCCCCCCTTGGCAGGTCTGATCACAACCTGATCCTGTTAACACCCAGGTATGTTCCTCTGGTGCAGAGGCTGCCTGTGACCACCAGGACTGTGAGGACGTGGTCTCAGGAGGCTAATGATACCCTGCAGGACTGCTTTGAGTCAACGGATTGGGATGTGCTGTGTGGACCACATGGGGAGGACCTCAACAGCATGACAGACTGTATCACAGAATATATTAAATTCTGTGAACAAACCACCATACCATCCCGGACTGTACGCTGCTTCCCCAACAACAAGCCATGGATCACCAGTGACCTGAAAGCTCTTCTTAATAAGAAGAAAGCAGCTTTCAGGTCTGGGGACAGGGACAAGCTCAGGAGAGTCCAGCGCGACCTGAAGTTGATGATCAGAGAGTGCAAGGACTCCTACAGGAGGAAGCTGGAGGCCAAACTCCAGCAGAACAACGTGAAGGAGGTGTGGACGGGGATGAAGCAGATTACCGGCTTCAAGGTTGAAGGCAGACAACCAGGGGGCTCCCTGGAGAGGGCAAACGAGCTAAACTGTTTCTTCAATAGATTTAGCTCACAGTCCTCATCTGTCTCCTCCACACACCACACCTCCCAAACACCTCCCCCTCTGTCCCCCTGGGTGAGCTGCATGGACTCAGAGCCCTCCACTTCTAAGGACTCTGCCACCACCGAGACTATGACCCCCCTCCCCCCCTCTCTGTGACGACGGGCCAGGTGAGAAGACAGCTGGAGAGACTCCACCAAGGCAAGGCTGCTGGACCTGATGGCATCAGCCCCAGGGTCCTGAAGACCTGCGCCAGCCAGCTGTCTGTTGTCCTGCAACACCCCTTCAACCTGAGCCTGAAGCAGGAGGAAGTCCCGGTGCTGTGGAAGACGTCGTGCCTGGTTCCTGTACCAAAAAAGACGACACCATCTGGCCTCAATGACTACCGACCAGTTGCCCTCACATCTCATGTGATGAAGGTGCTGGAGAGGCTGGTCTTGGCCCACCTCCGACCGCAGGTGAAATCCTCACTGGACCCTCTGCAATTTGCATATCAGCCTCATGTTGGAGTGGACGACGCCATCATCTACCTGCTGCAACGAGCTCAGTCGCACCTGGATGGATCCGGTGGCTCTTTGAGAATCACTTTCTTTGAATTCTCCAGTGCATTCAACACCATCCAACCAGTGCTGCTGAGTGAGAAGCTTCGGTTGGTGGGGGTTAACGCGTCCACCGTCTCCTGGATCACTGACTACCTCACAGGCAGACCACAGTTTGTCCGACTGGGCCGTGTGCTGTCTGATGGGGTGCTCAGTGATACTGGAGCCCCACAGGGAACTGTTCTGTCTCCCTTCCTGTTCACCTTGTACACCACTGACTTCCAGTACAACTCTGTGTCATGCCATCTGCAGAAGTTCTCTGATGACTCTGCGGTGGTCGGGTGTATAAGGGATGGACGGGAGGAGGAGTACAGGGCAGTAGTGGGTGACTTTGTGGAGTGGGCCGGTAGAAATCACCTGCGTCTGAACGTGGCCAAGACCAGAGAGATGGTGGTCGACTTCAGGAGGAAGACGACGGCTCCGCAACCGGTGAAAGTTCAGGGAGAGGATGTGGACATGGTAGAGGAGTACAAGTACCTGGGTGTCTCCATCGACAGCAGACTGAACTGGAAGACCAACATCAACGCTGTGTACAAGAAGGGGACGAGTCGACTCTTTTTCTTGAGGAAACTTCGATCCTTCAACGTGTGCAGCAAGATGCTGGAGATGTTCTACCAGTCTGTTGTGGCCAGTGCACTGTACTTCGCAGTAGTCTGCCGAGGGAGCAGCATCGGAGCCGGAGACACCAACAGACTGAACAAACTTGTTAAGAAGGCCGGCTCCATCATTGGTTGTAAACAAGACTATCTGGAAGAGGTGGTGGAGAGGACACTGAAGAAACTATTATCCATATTGGATAACCCGGACCACCCTCTCCACCACCTACTGCAGGGACAGCGGAGCACTTTCTCCAACAGACTGATCCAGCTCCGCTGTCACGAGGACAGATACAGGAGAACATTCCTGCCCTCTGCTATAAGACTTTATAATAAATCACCTCTGGCCAGATCATCCTCCACATAATTACACACTGCTACACTGTCGTTTGCTGGGGTTGATTTTTAATTTTTGCACTACAGTTTTTCACCGAGTCAGTTAATTTAACACTAGTCTATTTCATTGTATATACTGTGCATTTTTGTTGTTTTAGCTTATATATTCTATATTCTGATATTTAATTTGTCCTACTCCGTTATTCTATTGTATATATTGTGCATTTTTTAATACTTAATATTTTTGGTTACTCTGTTACTTTGCTTCTTGGTGTGTTGCTGCTGTAACATACAAATGTCCCCCTGGGGATGAATAAAGTACATATCTATATATCTATCTATCTATCTAACTGTAAATAACTGTAATAACTATAAATAACTGTAAATAACTTAAATAACTGTAAAGTAAATAACTAATAATTTAAATAACTGTAATAACTGTAAATAACTGTAATAACTGTAAATGTCTTCTCAAACAATCCAAAATCTAATAAAAAACAAATGGAATACATATTGAGTTTAAAAAAATTATGTGAAAGGAACTTACCTTCAGTGAGCAGCGCTGACAGACAGACAGACAGGAGTGCAGATTAGTTAGATATCAGCACTGATGTTTCACCAAAATAAAAGTTGAACTCTGACATTATTGATGAGGTCAGTTTCACTTTGGCACAAATCAGATATTATAATACATTACAGTCATTTAGCAGACTCTTTTATCCAAAGCAACTTACAATTCAGATTCTACACCGTAGGCTCAGCTACAGGAGCAATTTTTGGGGTTAAGTGTCTTGCTCAAGGACACATCGACATGCGATTAGCAGAGCCAGAACCGGGGATCGAACCACCGATCCTCTGATTGAAGGACTGCCCTGCACTTATCCACAGTCACCCTCAGAGATCTGAGATACAGGAAGTAATATCAGCTGTTTCATCCAGCATTTCATTGGCTCATTCATCAGCTGTGTGATCATTAGGATCAATAACATGTTGATGGAACTCAATAAGATTAGTACTATTAACAGAACTACAGTGTAAAGTACACAAAGTACAACAGTACTCTCAGCTATCCACCTTCTCTCCGTCTGTCTTGTCCAGGTCGATTCTGTCGGAGACTTGCTGAGCTCGCTCCGCCTCCTTACAGTCACGCTCATACCGACGTTTACTCTGCTCAGCAAAATGACAACAAGATAACAAAAGAGAAATAAAAACGTCACGCAGAGTTCTAATTTAGTCTTTATGGTGTGAATGTGGGCGGAGTTAGAGGTGTAGCATTTGTGGGCGGGTCAACAGGTGTTGATGGGTGGGGTTAGAGGCGTAGCGTTTGTGGGCGGGTCAACAGGTGTT
>NW_022283685.1:0-5328 GCF_004355925.1 Anarrhichthys ocellatus
GTCTGTCTGTCTGTCTGTCTGTCTGTCTGTCTGTCTGTCTGTCTGTCTGTCTGCTTCCCCTCTTCTTCTTCTGATGGCCGAACACTTGATGCCCATTTGTGAAACGGCTCAGTGCCGCCAGCAGATTATTAGCTGAAGCTCTTTCACTGTGACAGACATTTCACAGCTAATCATTCTGCGGCCTATTCGATAATGTAGTTAGTTTATATTACAAATATCTTACTGAAACTTCGACTTTATTTAGAATTACTTTAGATTACAGATCTATTTCCATTTTAATCTTCAAATATTGTTTTTTAAATTAAAATTAAATTAAAATAATTAAATAAAAATTAAAATAAATGTAATTTTAAATACAAATTTTAAATGAAATTAATTAAATTTATATTGAATTATATTAAATTACATTTTTGTTTCAGAAATATGCTTTACAATCTTCCTACAAGTGAATGTAACAGTAAAGGAAATAGCTTGTCATTATGCCTACGGAGCTGCACGCGCTGCAGCAGCTGCAAGCAAACACGTGTATCCATCTCCTGTGTTGTTGAGCTCAAATCAGCCTCCTTATCTTGGGCCTCCATTGTGATCATAATCGTAACTTCATGGCCCTCACATTTATAAACATGCTGGGATATCATCTCCAGATCGAGTTTATTTAAGGGATTAAAAGGATGAAGTCACCTGAAGTTTAACAATTTATTCACATCATTTATATTATAATTTCCAAACCATCAAGGTAGATTGTACTGTATTTAGTTTCAAGCACTCATAAATATCCATAATACTTTATTACAGTAATAATTACACATTATAAAGCATTTTATAATGACTTATGAGGTCAAGTGTCATCATACTGCATAACTACTGGTCTCTCACTCACATTTTCTTTTTGCAAGAATCATAGTGTATTACAATAACCAGATTTAATACATTATAATCGTAATATAATTCTAATATTTTTTATAATGATTTATAATCCATGTTATAATGCATGATAGTGTGATTAGAAGTTAATATAAGTGGTCATTGTTTAAGTAAAGTGAAAATACATTTCTCAACGTTTTGTGTTGTTTTTGCTTCGATTTGATGATATTTTCTCACTTTTTCGAACCAAAAGTCAACCGAGACCACTTTGAGTAACCATCACATCATGGTTCAAGATGCTATTGACTATGTTGTAAAGCCATGGAAGTCTTTTTTGTGCAACAAATGAAACTGTATGAGTGTAACTGGTGCTATTGATGACATGCACAGATGCATAAATGTGCCTAGAAAGAAAGAAAATCATAAGAAACATGTTTTGAATCTGGCATAAGGATCATGACTCAACAGCTGCAGCTGCCTCGCTCCAAATTCTAATGAAGTAATTCATCAATGTATCCCCGATGGAACAATATAGCTGAAATAAGTTTTATTTTATTTTGTTTGATTTTATTCATGGAGTTTTTATATGGCACACAAAATGTCTGGGTTGTGTGTTCAATGTTCTTAGCTGATATACTATCAGATGGCTCCAATCCTCAAAACATTGGGGTGAAATATTCATTTCCCAAAACAAAGATTATTTGTGGATTGAACTGCATATTTATGACTATATGATTATCATATTAAACATAGTGATTGGTTTTTCCTCTTCCTTACATGCCGGTCTCTGTCTCTCCTCCTCTGCTGCCTCTGAGCTCCAGAAGCATTCATGTGACGCAGGTCTTTTAATGAAGGCTTGTGGAGCTTCGTCCTTGCCGAGAGATGGAATGCTGTAAAACACGTCAGACATTTCTCAAGAAACCCAAGTGCACCCTCACAAAGAATGTCATTTCAACGCTTTGATGCACCCGATCGTGCGTGTGAAATTATGCACAAGACATTTAGATTCAAACAGAAGACGCAGCTGCGTTGCATTGTGGGTCAGCAAGCAGCATTGTTTGGAGCTTGACCCAAAAGAGACTAAAAGTGAGGATATTGATGATTTTGGGCTGTTCAAAACCAAATGAAAGTGCACGTGAGTATATCAGGCCTGCTACAATCATGTCAGATAGACATGAAGAACCCTCACTTCTCTTTTTAAACTTCTTCTTCCTCTTCTCTCTGCTCTTATTACGGCTGTGGACACTCGTTTGGAAGAATAATCATTTGAATCACCGATATGTTTCTGCCCACCACTGAACAAGTGTGTAATATGAAGGAACTTAGCATCCGCCATGAAAAACACATTTTTTTGCTTTGCACCCAATCTGTAATTTAATTTTGACACTTTTTTTGCAACACGCTGCACACGGTTCTCTCCACGAGACACAGGACGTGACATGAAGTCAGTTGTGTTTGCCATTTTTAAAACACTGCCATTCAAAATGCCACATGCATGGACCAATCTGCCGATACACATGAGACCCGGCCAAACACCCGATTGCTTGACTCATCAGTCAGGATAGAAGCACTAAAACAGAGACCACAGGTGAGGACTATCAACATGGCAGTCTAAAGGCCTGTTTTCAAAAAAGGAAAAAACAACCCTGCCATTCATACTGTCTTTTTGTTGTGTCTATGAATTGTTTACCTGTGTAAATATTAGAATATGGTCTGTTATGATTTTCAGTGTAAAATGCAAAATGTGGAAATGCATTGATGTATTAACAATTTTACACTGTGGAGATAAATAAATAATAATGAATGAATAGATTCACAGGTTCACAGGGACCAGAGCACTGCTTAATGACACCTTATCACTATGTATATGTCTTACATAGTAATATTATTGTCATAAATATAACATTTAAACCACCACTGCACAAATTATCTATTTGGGGAATAAATATTTTACCTCAATTTTTAAAAATATTTGGGTCATCTGATCTGTATCAATAGACACGTTGTGTGCCATATGGGAATAAAAACACCATGAAAAAATAAAATAAAATAAATCTGACATGTTCATCAGTGTGCAGTACTGGTCTTGTGTGTTGTGTTTAGTCAATATATTGACTCTTACAATGTCTCAAAAACAATTCAAACCCAGACTACATCATTAGAAAAGGTAGAATGTCCAAAGCGTTCTAGATGGAGCACAGCAGTGTGTAACTGGTTCACAAACTGTGTGCCATACGGTTTAAAATGACGCCCTTAATTTCGCCAGAGATCTGCAGTATGTTGTGGATATTTTGCGTATAGGGTTTTGAAAAATTAGCCTTGTTTTCAAGTCAAATTGCAATTAGATTCAATTTAACTTTATTATCCAAAGTACGGAATCAATGTTGTCAGATGTGCAAAAAGGTACACAGGCAGGACAAATACACGAGGTAAAAAAGAAGAACAATTAGGAGTGTACAGTGTACGGCTTATAAATGCTAAATAGTGGGAGTGAAATGTAAATACAGTCTCTATATTGTCAACAAGAGAGCACGACAACATAATACCCCCTTACATAATGACACGGCATAACCTAAAGACACTAAATCATCAAATGAGTATCGGCTGCTCATCTCAACAGTAATATGATGGATCTCAATAGATGTCTGAACGTTGTTTGTATATTTCCCGCGACCATGAACGTCACAAGTCTTTCACGTCGACGCTTCACCTTTATGATACAAAAAAAAGAGTCAGCGAGCTGGTCTTAGCACGCGGAGCACTAACCCTCGTCTCTCAGTGTACGGGAGTCAGATAGCGATGTTATGGATGAGGTGACTTGTGAGGGCCCGCTGCGCTCCACGCGGGGCCCCGTGGGCGCTCTCACAGCTCCCTCACGGTCACTCGGTTATGTCAATAACAAAAAACACGGGGCCCGCGGCGGGCCGCGTATCTGCTGTTTATGTCACGTTTTTGATAGGCCTGTTACACATCCAGCAGGGAGGCTCTGTCTGCATTTGTAACTGTGCTCAGCCTCTAATGGACGCCCCTGTCCTGTACGGCTGTGTTCTGCTGCAACGGAATTCCCTCTATCTTCATTTCACATACACATGCCTGCTAGATAAGTTCGGAATTTTTCCAAAGGTATTTATTGAGAGAACACACTGAAGTTGTGTGCGTGTGTGTGTGTGTGTGTGTGTGTGCCGTTGGTCTTGTTTTAGAGGCCCTTTCATTTTTTCTTCTAATTTCTTGTCAGTGGTGCAAATTGATGCTGTGATCCCCCTCCAGATAAGATCTCCAGGCTTCATTCATCAAGTGTTATCAACCTCCAGCAAAGCACAATGAGCAGTTAGCAGAGACGTGTTGGACTATAGCTCTGACTGGTGGTGGAGGAGGTTAAAACAGAGGAGCAGTGAAGCTCACACAGCAGCCATCGTTCTCGGCTGAGTCTCGGCTCTTCAGCTTGATGGCAGAGGACTGTGTTCCAAATATGTTGGAGAGTTCAGATCCTGAGTTAGCATGAGGTGTGTCCCGGTTCACAGGGACTATGACACCCTATCACTACATGTTTATCATATTAATATTATTGTACTACATACATCATTTAATCCACCGCTGCTTTGTTTTGGGAAATAAATAGTTTACCACATTTTTTAGAAGAGTAGGGTCATCTGATAGTGTATCAATTAAGGACATTAAACACACTTTGTGTTCCACATGGGAATAAAATTAAAATTAAATTGAAATTGAAATTAAAATATATATTATAAGATGTATTAAATATAAGTTTAGTAGAATCAACTGTACAGTTACAATCACTTAGATTTTTCATTCATTAAATATACATTTACATTTTTTAGCAACATTTCAAAACTTACAAGCACACGCTCAGCCTACTGACTTGAGTGAACATGCTGCTGAATCTGTACTAAATTCATCAAATTAAATCTTAAGAGATACAAGCAGACATCCCAGCATGCATTATTGGAGAGTAAACACGCTACATGGACCCCTCTTTGTTGCAGTTTAAGGATAAATTGATTGGTTCTGCTCCTATATGCTCAAAAACATAACATTTTCCCACCAATTGTCATGTATCATATAACATGTGCTTTAAATGCCCTTTTAAACATGTCAAATAGCTGATAACACACACAGGAGCTTAATTGTTCAATAACTCTGTTTGTATAAGATGAATGTCTTCTTGTTTTCTGCTACAAGCCCTTCCCAGACCTCTGGCAGACTTCTGCGGCCCCCGTGGAGCCACGCAGGGCGGGTAGGGGTCCCCCGCCTCTTCCTCTTATATGTTGCATCTCTGGTCTATTGCCGTGCGTCAGATCTTTCCCAAAAAATGTGAACTTTCTCCTCATCTCTTTCTTGCAGCACACCCTCGGTGGACTTCTAAACACGCCAGTGTACACACGGGGAGCAGATAGAGGAAGAAGAAGAAGAAGAAGAAGAAGAAGAAGAAGAAGAAGAAGAAGA
>NW_022283686.1:0-5328 GCF_004355925.1 Anarrhichthys ocellatus
GGTATATAACTGGTACCGGGGTGTAGTACTGCTGGTTTACCTGGTATTTAACTGGTACCAGAGTATGGTACTGTTGTTTTACCTGGTATATAACTGGTACCAGGGTGTGATAGTGCTGGTGCTGGTCCTGGTTAAACTGGTTTAAACTGGTCACATAGTCTTTCCTGGACTCTTCAGCAGCTTGTTTTTTCTGTTGAGCCGTCTGCCGAGCCTGAAACCAGGAGAGGATTTTATACAAAATATATTAATACACATACTGTTGAAATTATTTTGTGTCCCAGTGGTCATCACTTTTTAGTGTCCCCTGGTTTACATTATTGTGTGAGCTACGTGCAGCGTTTCTGTATTTGTAAGTTTCCCAATTTTAAAGTATATTTTTGTAATGCTGCCCATGTGTTGTCACATTATCTATTTGAAACATTGGGTCATAGGGCCACTGTAAATAACTAATAACTCTAAGTAACTGTAAATAACTGTAATAACTAATAACTGTAAATACCTGTAAATAACAACTGTAATAACTGTAGTAACTGTAAATAACTATAATAACTGTAATAACTGTAAATAACTATAACTGTAATAACTGTAAATAACTGTAATAACTCTAATTAACTGTAAATAACTCTAATTAACTATAATAACTGTAAATAACTGTAATAACTATAAATAACTGAAATAACTAAAGTAAATAACTAATAATTTAAATAACTATAATAACTGTAAATAACTGTAATAACTATAAATAACTGAAATAACTAAAGTAAATAACTAATAATTTAAATAACTGTAATAACTGTAAATAACTATAACTGTAATAACTGTAAATAACTGTAGTAACTGTAAATAACTATAATAACTGTAAATAACTAATAACTATAAATAACTGAAATAACTGTAAAGTAAATAACTAATAATTTAAATAACTAATAACTAGCAAGATGGCGCAGTGCCAGCGGCAGCCTGTTGCAGCAGCTCCCCTCTGTGTTTTAATTTTAGTCTTTTTTCACTCTTTCCCCTCTACTTTTTATTTTTCATTTTCCTTAACGTTTGGTTTTTACGGTCAGACAACAGACTGTAACATTTTTCTCAACTTGTCTTCCTGTTTGTAACGGAGAGCCACACACAATGAGCGGGGCCATTGTCTATTCCCGCGATCAGCTGATTGCGCTGAGGAAACCGCGGCTGCTGCCCGGCGCCAGGCCTGAGATCCCGGTGGAGCTACGGAGAAGGGCTCGAGGCTGCAGGTCGGGCGCTAAGCGGAGGGCGAAGAGGAGGAAATATAAACCTTCGGTACCGGCGATCATAACGGGGAACGTGAGGTCTTTGGCGAATAAGACGGACGAACTCGGCGCGCTGGTTAAGACCGAGAGGGGCTTCCGTGAGTGCAGCATCATGTGTTTCACAGAGACTTGGCTGCATGCGGATTTTCCAGATCACAGTGCGTCGGTGCCCGGCTTCAGGACTGTTCGGGCGGACAGAGACGTTATACAGAGCGGTAAGAAGAGAGGTGGCGGGATTGCAGTGTATGTGAACGAGAGGTGGTGCAATCCCGACCATGTGTGTGTGAAGGAACGCTTCTGTAGCCCGGACATTGAACTGTTAGCCGTGGGGATGCGTGATTATTTGCCGAGGGAGTTCACATCCGCCATTGTTGTGGCTGTGTATGTCCCGCCATCAGCTGACGCTGAGGTAGCAGTGGACACCATCCATTCCACTGTATCTGGACTGCTGAGTCAACATGCTGGTGCATTTTTGGCTGTTACTGGAGACTTTAACCACACTCTGGATAAAGCCCTGCTGACCTTACACCAGTATGTTGACTGCCCCACAATGAACAATACAACTCTGGACCTACTGTATGCAAATACAATGATGCATACAGTGCTACTGCCCTTCCCCCCCTTGGCAGGTCTGATCACAACCTGATCCTGTTAACACCCAGGTATGTTCCTCTGGTGCAGAGGCTGCCTGTGACCACCAGGACTGTGAGGACGTGGTCTCAGGAGGCTAATGATACCCTGCAGGACTGCTTTGAGTCAACGGATTGGGATGTGCTGTGTGGACCACATGGGGAGGACCTCAACAGCATGACAGACTGTATCACAGAATATATTAAATTCTGTGAACAAACCACCATACCATCCCGGACTGTACGCTGCTTCCCCAACAACAAGCCATGGATCACCAGTGACCTGAAAGCTCTTCTTAATAAGAAGAAAGCAGCTTTCAGGTCTGGGGACAGGGACAAGCTCAGGAGAGTCCAGCGCGACCTGAAGTTGATGATCAGAGAGTGCAAGGACTCCTACAGGAGGAAGCTGGAGGCCAAACTCCAGCAGAACAACGTGAAGGAGGTGTGGACGGGGATGAAGCAGATTACCGGCTTCAAGGTTGAAGGCAGACAACCAGGGGGCTCCCTGGAGAGGGCAAACGAGCTAAACTGTTTCTTCAATAGATTTAGCTCACAGTCCTCATCTGTCTCCTCCACACACCACACCTCCCAAACACCTCCCCCTCTGTCCCCCTGGGTGAGCTGCATGGACTCAGAGCCCTCCACTTCTAAGGACTCTGCCACCACCGAGACTATGACCCCCCTCCCCCCCTCTCTGTGACGACGGGCCAGGTGAGAAGACAGCTGGAGAGACTCCACCAAGGCAAGGCTGCTGGACCTGATGGCATCAGCCCCAGGGTCCTGAAGACCTGCGCCAGCCAGCTGTCTGTTGTCCTGCAACACCCCTTCAACCTGAGCCTGAAGCAGGAGGAAGTCCCGGTGCTGTGGAAGACGTCGTGCCTGGTTCCTGTACCAAAAAAGACGACACCATCTGGCCTCAATGACTACCGACCAGTTGCCCTCACATCTCATGTGATGAAGGTGCTGGAGAGGCTGGTCTTGGCCCACCTCCGACCGCAGGTGAAATCCTCACTGGACCCTCTGCAATTTGCATATCAGCCTCATGTTGGAGTGGACGACGCCATCATCTACCTGCTGCAACGAGCTCAGTCGCACCTGGATGGATCCGGTGGCTCTTTGAGAATCACTTTCTTTGAATTCTCCAGTGCATTCAACACCATCCAACCAGTGCTGCTGAGTGAGAAGCTTCGGTTGGTGGGGGTTAACGCGTCCACCGTCTCCTGGATCACTGACTACCTCACAGGCAGACCACAGTTTGTCCGACTGGGCCGTGTGCTGTCTGATGGGGTGCTCAGTGATACTGGAGCCCCACAGGGAACTGTTCTGTCTCCCTTCCTGTTCACCTTGTACACCACTGACTTCCAGTACAACTCTGTGTCATGCCATCTGCAGAAGTTCTCTGATGACTCTGCGGTGGTCGGGTGTATAAGGGATGGACGGGAGGAGGAGTACAGGGCAGTAGTGGGTGACTTTGTGGAGTGGGCCGGTAGAAATCACCTGCGTCTGAACGTGGCCAAGACCAGAGAGATGGTGGTCGACTTCAGGAGGAAGACGACGGCTCCGCAACCGGTGAAAGTTCAGGGAGAGGATGTGGACATGGTAGAGGAGTACAAGTACCTGGGTGTCTCCATCGACAGCAGACTGAACTGGAAGACCAACATCAACGCTGTGTACAAGAAGGGGACGAGTCGACTCTTTTTCTTGAGGAAACTTCGATCCTTCAACGTGTGCAGCAAGATGCTGGAGATGTTCTACCAGTCTGTTGTGGCCAGTGCACTGTACTTCGCAGTAGTCTGCCGAGGGAGCAGCATCGGAGCCGGAGACACCAACAGACTGAACAAACTTGTTAAGAAGGCCGGCTCCATCATTGGTTGTAAACAAGACTATCTGGAAGAGGTGGTGGAGAGGACACTGAAGAAACTATTATCCATATTGGATAACCCGGACCACCCTCTCCACCACCTACTGCAGGGACAGCGGAGCACTTTCTCCAACAGACTGATCCAGCTCCGCTGTCACGAGGACAGATACAGGAGAACATTCCTGCCCTCTGCTATAAGACTTTATAATAAATCACCTCTGGCCAGATCATCCTCCACATAATTACACACTGCTACACTGTCGTTTGCTGGGGTTGATTTTTAATTTTTGCACTACAGTTTTTCACCGAGTCAGTTAATTTAACACTAGTCTATTTCATTGTATATACTGTGCATTTTTGTTGTTTTAGCTTATATATTCTATATTCTGATATTTAATTTGTCCTACTCCGTTATTCTATTGTATATATTGTGCATTTTTTAATACTTAATATTTTTGGTTACTCTGTTACTTTGCTTCTTGGTGTGTTGCTGCTGTAACATACAAATGTCCCCCTGGGGATGAATAAAGTACATATCTATATATCTATCTATCTATCTAACTGTAAATAACTGTAATAACTATAAATAACTGTAAATAACTTAAATAACTGTAAAGTAAATAACTAATAATTTAAATAACTGTAATAACTGTAAATAACTGTAATAACTGTAAATGTCTTCTCAAACAATCCAAAATCTAATAAAAAACAAATGGAATACATATTGAGTTTAAAAAAATTATGTGAAAGGAACTTACCTTCAGTGAGCAGCGCTGACAGACAGACAGACAGGAGTGCAGATTAGTTAGATATCAGCACTGATGTTTCACCAAAATAAAAGTTGAACTCTGACATTATTGATGAGGTCAGTTTCACTTTGGCACAAATCAGATATTATAATACATTACAGTCATTTAGCAGACTCTTTTATCCAAAGCAACTTACAATTCAGATTCTACACCGTAGGCTCAGCTACAGGAGCAATTTTTGGGGTTAAGTGTCTTGCTCAAGGACACATCGACATGCGATTAGCAGAGCCAGAACCGGGGATCGAACCACCGATCCTCTGATTGAAGGACTGCCCTGCACTTATCCACAGTCACCCTCAGAGATCTGAGATACAGGAAGTAATATCAGCTGTTTCATCCAGCATTTCATTGGCTCATTCATCAGCTGTGTGATCATTAGGATCAATAACATGTTGATGGAACTCAATAAGATTAGTACTATTAACAGAACTACAGTGTAAAGTACACAAAGTACAACAGTACTCTCAGCTATCCACCTTCTCTCCGTCTGTCTTGTCCAGGTCGATTCTGTCGGAGACTTGCTGAGCTCGCTCCGCCTCCTTACAGTCACGCTCATACCGACGTTTACTCTGCTCAGCAAAATGACAACAAGATAACAAAAGAGAAATAAAAACGTCACGCAGAGTTCTAATTTAGTCTTTATGGTGTGAATGTGGGCGGAGTTAGAGGTGTAGCATTTGTGGGCGGGTCAACAGGTGTTGATGGGTGGGGTTAGAGGCGTAGCGTTTGTGGGCGGGTCAACAGGTGTT
>NW_022283687.1:0-5321 GCF_004355925.1 Anarrhichthys ocellatus
CCAGGTGAGTGGGTCAGATCTGATCCAGGTGAGTGGGTCAGACCTGACCCAGGTGAGTGGGTCAGATCTGATCCAGGTGAGTGGGTCAGATGGTGGGAACGCTGTCGGGGATTTGCTCCGTTTATGTCCGGATATTTTGACTCAGATTATCTCACTGGTTCACTCATGAAATGAGTCCAACCTTCTGTTCCAGCAGTTTGCTCCAGATGTTCTCATGTGTAATGTCTACAGCAGTTTGATATAAAATGATTAAATCTGAATCTCAGGAATTCATTCTCAGCCCAAAGAGAACACACAGGACACGTTTTTAGTTGAGGTTTTATTTAATTTACAAAAATAATCTGTGGTCTGAATACATGCCCAAAGAGAAGGTGGAGCTTAGATCATAACAGGGAACCTGCCCAGACATCACGTTATAAAGTTAAAGAGAAAGAGAGGCATAAATCTGAAATGGTGAATAGTTTCTCCAAATTTGCAACATTGATTTTTTCCCCTCAAGTTCATTTTGATATAAGAGATAAAATAGAAAGGTTTTCTTGTTATACATCTTTGTATATATACTGTATGTGTATATATATATGTATATCTGTGGATATATGTGTATATATATGTATATATGTATAACTGTGTTATCTGGGCAGTACAGTACATAGAGGAACAGAATAGTGTTTCTCTGGTCTCCAGACTGACTGAAGCAACATTCAGACTGCACATAAAGTGCAATAATATATAAATATCAATATACGTAGTGTAAATAATAATAATAAACTAGAAAATTTCGCAACAAATTTTGACAGTGTGTCTTCTACTGCCCGAAGACGTCGCAATATATAGCTACACACGCTGATGTTACCGGTAGTATCGTTCAGGTTCGATTGAGATATCGCTTCTCTCTTTTCTGCATTTTAGATTCATACTCTTGGATTGAATCTTGTATTCGTGATGGACAGTCCACAAATGGCTCCCGTCATTTCTGTACTGGACATGTACAGCTTTGTTTGAAAAGCCTTTGGAAATGATGGGCACTAACGCTCCCATCATTTCTGTACAAACCTCATTCTGAGCTTCATGTTGAGATACAATTACTCTATGGGGCTTTTATTTTGAAAGGGTGGGACTGGGTGGGGGAGAGAGGGGGAGAGGAGACATATTCATAATGTTTGACACACAAACACAGAGGTTATTAAATGACAGGCTTCAGCACAAGCATTCCAGTTAGAATTCACTCTCTGGAGCTTTTATTTTGAAATGGGAGGGGGGGGGGAGTTCTCTAAAGATATCTAAGACCGAATGACTGTATGATAGAGAGAGAGAGAGACAGACAGGCAGACAGGAGGTCTAACAATGCCTTTGACTGAATATCTCCAAGTCGTGTGTGTGTGTGTGTAGAGAGAGAGAGAGAGAGAGAGACTGCGTGTGTGTGTGTGTAACTGGTTGCCATGGTGAGGACGCACCTGGTGTTAGAGGCTGGAGCAATTTGTTCGTAAAAATCACAGAATATTTTCCTGTTCCGCTCCACTCTGACTGTGATGTCATCACTCTAGCTCTTAACGAGCTGAGCAATACACACCCATTATAAAATCTGAAACAGACCCAAACTTTTCCTGAAACTTAATCTGTGACTTCATGAAAACTGTGCTAGCTATCAAAATGTCCCTTTGGCTCAATAAAGTGCAGCGTTTTGTCTATGTTTTAAACTTTGAATCATATTTCTACGTTAATGTACGGCTCGTCAATATGGGCCCAAAGTTGAGTGTTTTTTTAGCTCTCTTCACGCCGAAACCCCATTCAAGTGAATGGAGAAATTTTGCTCAGTTTTTGGGATTTTCGGGGAAACCGCTGGGCGAATCTCTCCGAAAAATAGATAGCACACTATTCCCGATCAGGCCGCACGTTTTGATGTATTTTTCACGCCGCTGTTGGCAACGCTGTGTGAGGAGAAGCGGGCCAAACTTTTGGATAAAGATTATTATTATTATTAAGCCCGCAGGATTACAATCAGTAGTTTTACTGCCTTTGTGCCAAAGCACACTGAATAAGTTTGTGACTCTCTGAGGATTTTTGTGGAGACAGGATATGTTTATAACATATAGATAACAAGTACACTTCAAAATAAATCCATAATCAATCAATCAATCAATCAATCATTGGTGAAATAGGCCGGCTGGTTCTGGATCATTGCGATTATTAATCGGTGAGACAGACAGACAGACAGACAGACAGAGAGAGACAGACAGACAGACAGAGAGAGACAGACAGAGAGACAGACAGAGAGAGACAGACAGACAGACAGACAGACAGACAGAGACAGACAGGTAGTTCTGCAGCTCTTATGTAGCAGATGTAGGTGAGACTATTAGGATAAGGACTCTGTGTGTGTGTGTGTGTGTTTTATTGTTACATCTTGTTGCTTCAGCATCCTCACTCACACACACACACACACACAGACACACACACCTCATGGTCAGTGTGTTTGTTAATCCTCAGCTCTCTGTCATTGTCTCCGTTCCGAACACATTTTTTACATTTTATTTTCCACCCAAGATTACTTTCTTAAATAATTTTTATTATTATTATTATTATTATTATTATTATTATTATTATTGTTATTATTATTATCCTGTTTATTTCTATGGAGAATAAGTTTTCTCATCTGATGTTCTGTTGTGTCTGAACTCGTTCTATATTAATTATTATGATAATAATGAGGCTCTCAGTCAACTTGAAATATTTCCTGTCCTAAAATCTGTTTGCAGATCAGTGGTTCTCTCTTATTGATTATGATATAAAACGTGGCCTACATCTGTCACCGTCATAATCAATAGAGATGATAGAAGATGAAGACCGGGGATGCTGCACGCTGATTGGCTGATCCTCCGGGCTCCGCCCCCTTCAGATAAGACAGATAAGTATGAGAGGAGACACCTCCGAGACTCAGATGTCCGTCCGTCTTTGTCTCTGCAGGACACACGAGGTCAGAGGTCAATTATTATTATTATTATTATTATTTATTTTCCACTTTTGTCTTTGGACCTTTAAGCACCTTCAGAAAACTAATTTTTACTGACTGGAAGCTGAGCGTGTGAACGCACCGCTGAAACAGGTTTAATACTGGTCTGTTGAATTAGTCGGACTGTGTGGGATCTGGTCTGGGATCAGGTTCAGGTTCAGGTTCAGGTTCAGGTCAGGATGGAGCTGACGGACTTCTGCCTGACAGACGACTATCACTTCATCAGTCCACAGTGGTGAGAAACTTACTCATGTTTTTGTGTTGTATATAAAGTCCAGCAGCAGTTTCAGTAGTACTAAGTACTTTTAGAGTAGTGGACGTTTTAGAAGTAGTACTTTTGTAGTACTATATTTTGTTTGTATTGTTATTGCTTCTATTGTTTCTGTTTTTACCATGTAAAGCAGGGGTCTCAAACTCAAGGCCCGCGGGCCGAATCCGGCCCACCACTTCATTTTATGTGGCCCGCGAATCCACCAGCAAAAAAAAAAAGTTAAAAAAAATTAAATTAAAAAAATTTTAATTAAAAGTTAGACTTGATAATAAAAATATCCCCATAGTCGGAATTATGAGATAGAAAGTCATGATTCTGAGATACTTCAACACACAGTCATAGAAGCAGCTCTTTGGCTGGTTACTGTACATGTGACATGGAGATGTATTGTGAGTACATTGAAGACTACTTTAAACGTGACTTTACAACACATGAAATACTTCACGTGGGATTGTGCAAACACACCCTTGAAAGGATTTAAGCGTTGAACAAAGTTATTGTAATAACTTGTGTTTGATATTTGTCTTTGCTATTTTCTTTAATAGTTTGATCTTTGATAGAGTAATGTGGGTTTCTTAACGATAAATGAAAAGGATTTAAGTTATAACAGATATGTGCTTAAATATATTTTTACATTTATATAACTGCATGTACAATATTTTAACACTCGAATAAACAATAATCAAATGCAGAGACAGTTATATATGTTAGGAGTAGTTACATTTACACAGTCTTACATTTACAACCGGCCCTTTGAGGGAAACATGATGCTGATGTGGCCCAGAGTGAAAATGAGTTTGACACCACTGATGTAAAGTGTCTTTGAGTACCTTTTACAGCGCTATACAAATATAATGTATTACTATTATCATTATTATTATTGTTATTATTATTATGGTTATCATTATTATTATTGTTATCATTATTATTATTGTTATTATTATTATTATTGTTATTATTATTATTGTTATCATTATTATTATTATCATTATTATTATTGTTATTGTTATTATTATTGTTATTATTATTATTGTTATTATTATTGTTATTATTGTTATTATTATTATTATTATTGTTATCATTACTTAGCTTGGACTGATGCTGAATCTTTGGAGTTTAAAATATCTGATGATGATGATGTATCAGCTGTAAATGTTTTTTGTGTTTTAATATAACTATAAATATAATATATAACTAAATATTTCAGATCCTTAAATGTTCTTGGAAGAGCAACATAATAAATCAGGAAAATAACTTTAAAGAACCACAAAGAACATATTAAAGTTTGATAAAGAAAATTTAAACACCTTTTTATAAAGAAAGAAATGAACTATAATAAACTACAATTAATAATCCAAAAACATGGTGAACATTGTTTGGTTTTACCTTTAGATTAATTTCTCATGTTTCTACTTTCCTATTATCAGGCGGTAGTACTAATACTATAAAGTACTCACAGTACCACTTTCACTACTAATTTACATTTACTTTAGTATCAATACCACAGTGTAGAAATACTCAAAGTATTAGCATCAAAATATACTTAAAGTACCAAAAGTACTCATTATGCAGAATAATGTATATTTTAATTATTGATGCATTCATGTGTTCATCACTTTAAAGGTGGAGCTCATTTTCATAACTTTAAATACTGCTGGTAGTTTAATCTATAATAATACATCATTTATTAGTTGATGAATAATATATATTGATAATTGTTGTAAAGTAACTGAAGTTTTTAAATAAATAAAAGTTACAATATTTCCCTCTGAGATGTAGTAAAGTAGAAGTATAAAGTAGCACAAAATGTGAATACTTAAGTACAAGTATACCTGATAATTCTACTTAAGTAAAGTACTTGAGTAAATGTACTTTGTTACTTTCCACAGAAATATGTATATAGACGAGTACACCTGCTGAAATGAGAACATACAAACATACAAAAATACAAACGTACAAATGTACAAACATACAAACATACAAAAATATAAATGTACAAATGTACAAACATACAAAAATATAAACGTACAAACATACAAA
>NW_022283688.1:0-5321 GCF_004355925.1 Anarrhichthys ocellatus
ATACAGTACCTTTCCACTCCTGTTGTCTCTCTCAAGTGTTTTGACTTTATGAAGTCTTCTAGCTGAATGGGGTTCAAGAACAACAATCTCCATATGACATTACATTTAACATGCTCGCGCTGACAATATAACGAGTGAGCGAACAAAACAAAACCTTGCCTTTGATCACCGCAAATGTGCAGGCTAGCTGGCCAAAATGGTTACATGTTTTCATCCAGGACACCACAAATCACAAGCTGGTTATCATTAAATGAGTAGATGTGAGGATGCAGCAGTTCGGGATGTGAGTTCAACAGCACCATACAAGTGTATGTGTTTTTTGGCATCGGGTTAACAAATATTTCTTGGTTGTTTTGGATGCAGAAACAATCTTCAGGACCATCCGGGTAACTGGATAACCTACATTACCATTACATTACTGATCAGACCTGTTTCCTAATGTGTTGCCACTATTAAGTCTACTACTAAGTCACTATTACATCCCAGCTAAAATGCAATGTCTATAAATGTGGTTGCCACTCACAGCACAGTAGATAGAATAACATTTTCTACACGCTTGGCTACATTATTGATTTTGATGGCTACAAGTGAAATACAGCAAAGAAATATTATGTTATAGTCAATGTTGGACATTAGGGCCTACCCGTATTTCTTCAGATTACAGCGGACTTCAGGGGTCTTGCACGCACGTCGGTTAGTTACCACATCGGACCTCCCCGTGTCATAGGATGCTACCTTAGCTACATCAAGGTGCCTGCTGGATCTTAAAATGGCATAGATGATAGTGGTGAGACTGAACTAAAACGGTGAAGCTGCACATGTAAAAACCAAAACAGTGATCTGAAAGATGCTAAAATGCTCTGTAGAGCTGAGGGGAAATTAAGAGTTGAGTAATTCACTTTACATGTTGTCATTTGATCCACTGTAAATATAAACACATAGATGATTACATTGTTAGCAATGTGCATGTGCCATTAAAAACAATGTTTTACGTTGGTTCAGCCCTGTGGCCTTGTAGTCCATGGCACACACCATGTAATCACAACATCTCTGGTCCAGTTCTAAACTTGTACCACTGTTGCATGTCTTCCCTCTCCCCCTCTTTTGTATGTCTCTACTGCTAACTATCAAATAAAGCCAAAAGGGTAACCAAAATAAGCTATATCTAGGCACATCAGCAGTTTGACCTGTGCTACTTTCCTGCCTCTTTTAATTTCAAGAGGCAGATATCGTGGGGAAAACTAATGATTTATTGGTTGACACCGAATATTTTGCCGATACATTCAATATGAAACTCTGAATTTACAGTGATGGGTTTTTCAGATACACACAATATGAATGTTTCTTTGTTAAATATATTTATTTTTTTAAAGGCAGGGTCTTTACATACCTCCTTGCACAAGCACTTATAAAATGTTGTGAGTCCACACATTTCACATGTGGTTTTGCAGCTTGTAGCCTCTAACAGGAAATTGAGGTGAACAAGAAAAATGAGACATACAATGTGGCAGCCACAGTTTGATTCTCACACTCAGGCTCAACAGTGGCTGTTGTATACATTTTTATTGTGGAGTTAGTTATGGGGCTCAAAACTGCCCCTGCCCCCACCATTTGACAATAACTTGCTCACTTGCATATTGAGTCACATATAAGAGGTTGGGAGGCCAGTAATGTCACTGGTCAAATTCAGGTAAACTATCATCCAAAAGGGAAAAAGAATCTTCCATTTTCTGTACTTTACATGTCCAATAGTTTTATCTGTGTAGAATAACTTTCCAATCCCTCTTCAGTGTTTCCATGTTTTCTTATATTGCATAGAATAAATTTTGAAGAAATTGGCAAGAGCATGGTAAAATTAGGACGAATTGACGATCACATTATTGGAATTAACTCTAAACGCAGGTAATTAAAACCTAGACTATTTAAAAATGTAGTGTAAATTGTAATATGTAATTTAGATTGTAACAATAACCTCAATTGCAGAGTTGTGACAATTGGTACTAGTGGGGTCTAAATGATAACTATGACATATTTCAACTTTTTGACTATTCATTTTTGCTAATACTATATTACAAAACAATTTACTCAATTCTGTTGCTTTGGCATTTCAAATTCTGAATCCCCCTGAATCCAGATACTTAATATCTTGCAGTAAGTCAAATTTAGAGTTTGTCAAGGTTGTGATGAATTGAAAGATTGTTCCCTTTTGCACCTTTATTTCAGGCTCTGACTATGGCTTGCTTTGAAAACATAAAAGTATACTACTGTATAGTCCTACTTGCAACTGACATTTAAATTAAGATGGATTACATCCTGTTTCTTTGGCTCTGAGTATATTGGCGTGACTGATCTACTGTGCAAACTACCGCCAGTTGCACCTTGTAACCATAGATGGTCAAGAAATCATAGTTGAAGCTTCAAGTCTAAACACATCAGTTAGTGAGTCCACTTGAGCTGACAATGACACCATGAACGTGTCATTTGTCTGGTAAAAGTAAACCGCTCCCACGCACATTTAATCATGGCAAGTGTGAATGTGTGCAAATTGTGTGTCTTAGTGTGTCTGTGTGTGTGTGTGTGTGTGTGTGTGTGTCAGGATGTGGTATGTGGTGACCTGTCTGGAAACAGGCAGGCTTTATATACAACTCTTCACTCACAACTCTTTGTCTGGTCAAAACCTTTTATCTGAAAGGCGCTGCTGAAGACTGGTGAGTTATTTCAAAATCACACATTAAGTTTGAAGAAATTGTTTTATTTAGAATATATCAAGCCAATTTTTAAATTTTCATTGTTCATGTCTTCTGCGTATGTGTGTGTAAATTCAGAGGCTGCTTGCCTACCCGCAGAGATGGAAGGTAACATGCAGATGTTTGCTCCAATGTGTTTGCTCCTTTGCTGGATGCTGCCTGTATGCTCCATGAAGGTGAATGGTACATTGCACCCACTTAAATCGAAACTATGCGATTGAATTCTTAAAACTTGACAAATGTTAACACGGTGTGTATACATGTGCATGTCGCTCAAAGTACAACGCTCAAAGTTCTTAAATTAGCGATCAAGCACATAAACTGCAGGAAGTAATCTGGCGTGCCCCCGAAGCGCCGGAGCAGTATCTTCAGTAGTCAGAAGTAGCAGACTGATCTTCAGGGCACATAAAATGCACATTCTGTGGAAACAAAATTTCGCCTTTGGAGACAACAAATATCTGTCTATCCATTTAGTTCTTCTATATCCCGGCTTTCTCCGCAGACACTCATGTACAGTGGTACAACAACCTGCATCTAATTCTTGAACTTTCCTGTCATTTTGTTCATCCCTCCCCTCTAGATCAGTTTTATCGTCAGTCTACCAGAGGCAAACCTGGGCATCCAAATGAACATGGTTGAAACGGCTGTTGATGACATGTACATTGGCTGCAACGAAACAATGACAACAATGATCAAGGACAAATACTTTAAAGAAGAGAACACTGGAAAATTTGCGGATGTCTGGAAAAGAGCACAACGTTTTGTCGAGAAGAGACTCAAAAATAGAGATAAAGGGGATGAGGCTCTAACTAAAGATCACATGCAAGCAATCTGTGTTTATACAGCTGAATATCCAAAGTTTTATGGGACGTTTAATGATGAAATCCAGAAGGGCATGAGCACATATAGAACTTCCTTCCCATTTCACTCCTTACATTTCTGGCTGACATCCGCTGTACAGATCCTCAATAATAATAAAAACTGTCACACTTCTTACCGTAGAACCCATTCTCAGTATAGTGGCAATGTCAATCAAATAATGCGGTTTGGTTTCTTTGCCTCCAGCTCTTACAAAACAACACAGTACTGCTTTGGTAAAAAGACCTGCTTTAAAATTAAAACCTGTTCAGGTGCTTTCCTGAAACATTATCCCTGTCTTGGAAAAGAAGAGCAAGAGGTGCTCATCCCTCCCTATGAGAAGTTCAAGATAATTAAGAAAACGAAGGGTCTATATGTCGAAGGTCTGGTTGACTGTGAGGTTGTCTATATCCTGGAGAGCGCAGGCGTTCACAGCAATCTGAACTGCAACGCCGCCTATGAGAGACCTATGGTTGATCAACTGGTTGAGCGGAGTGAAACCATTTTAGTCTGGTAATGCAAACTGCATTTGATGCTTCTTAAATCAACCTCATTACCACACGTCTATGCAATTTCCTTAACCCATGGTTGTTGATTTTTTTTTGCTGAAGCTTCAAGTCTGTCTTGTGAGGCCCTTTGACCTCTTCTGTTTAACCATTCAAATCAGGATTTAAGTGTGACAATTACATCAATGAGGTAGATAAATTATGCTTAATGTTCAATAAGAATAAACCAAACATCTTTATTTTTTCAATTGTCATTATTTATTGCCTCATGATCATGAACACATGCTCGCTCTTCCATGTAGGTAGTGTCCAATAGTGGTACAATAAAAAAAGTCCAAGCACAAGTTGTTGTTCTTTGAGAATTTGATCGACTGTGAATTTGCACCACTGAAGCAAAAATATCAACCGGTTTCTTGCATATTATGTGATTAATATGATTAATTATTTTAGTGTACAAGCCTGATTTATACATTTCATTCCTAAACACGTGGAAAACATTTATTGTGGCTGTTAACCGTATTTTCTGATTTATGGAGCGATGAAAAGAGATTTCTATAATTCTCTCCAAAAAAAACCTGTTGACTCTAATATGTCAACGAAATTAATCAATAATGTTTAACTGGCTTTATCCAATATTCACATTTTTGTTGTGTGTTGACATATATGGATAGATACTTTATTAATCCCACAAGGGGAAACGTGTTCACTACTGCAGCATTATGAGACAGGTAAGCAGTCAAAGTAACAGAGTAAAACATAAACGATATTGAGTATAAAAATGCACAATTTATACAATAGAAATATAATAATATTAAATTAACTAACTAAAGAGTAGTGCAACGATTTAACCAAACAAACAGTGTAACGGTGTTATAGTTTGTGAATGATTTGGCCAGAGGTGATTGTTATGCTATAGTTACGTCATCGCTAGCTGCTAAGCTAACGTACGGTAGCTAACGTTACTTAGCAGAACTGAACAACGTGTAAACAACTGTTGGATTGAGCGAGGAGTCGCTAAAAGACAGAGCGAGCTACGAGTGTTTACATGTTTAGATGTACAGCAGCTTGTACTGAATAATAAACATACAGTTAGCTTAGTTTAGCTAGTGCTATCAACAGCCAGACAACCGACAGGCTGGAGACCGGAAGTGAGACGGTACGCTTAGCGTAACACGTCATCGCGTCACCAACGTCATCGCGTCATCAACGT
>NW_022283689.1:0-4654 GCF_004355925.1 Anarrhichthys ocellatus
GTGTGACAAACATGCAAAAAAATAAGAAATCAGGAAGGGGGCAAACATTTTTTCACACAACTATATATGTATATGCTGTGTCCTCATTCAGTCCCACAACTACACATCTGGCGGGCACCGGCTGCTTCACGACCGGCTGCTTCACGACCATGTTGTGAGCTTTTGACAGCACACATGCACTTGGACAGAAACCCAGGCACATGCAGCTGTGTCCTGACAGGTTGAGTTGGCGATGGGCTCCCAACATGGAACGATCCAGAGGCTCCTGAGCAGCATTGGAGCCCTATATTGACTTTGCCACCACAACACTGCCTCCTCATTAACACAGACTCTCAGACGTTGGTTGCCAGTCGTGATGACACCGACTAACAGTGTTTGTGGCCTTAGTTGTTTAACAATCTCTGAACCCAGATAACCCTCTGGGGGCAAGGGGCCGTATTACTGGAGTTAGGGTGTAGCCAGCAGATATCCAGGCCAAGACTTTCTTTTCCATGTGTTGATCGTTGTTTACAGCCCAATTAGCAACTTCAGACGCAAGACTGAAGTTGTCCGACCGTATTGTTTCACAAGTATCCAGTTTACACGCCAAGTTAAACCAATAAAAATCCAAATCATCGTCAGAAGACAACCGGTGGGTTCTCGTTTGAGTCAGTGCGCTCCACCTCTTTTGTTCACCTATATTCAACCAAAGCCTGCTTGAACGCGATTGGTCAATAACACTCGGACTACAAACAGAAACCAGAACGCTTCTAATACCAAAATCCCCCAAAACCCGTAGCCTACAGATTCTACATGTGCAGAATCTGTGAGCGATGAGGTGTTTACAGATTAACATCTACAGGATGCCCTTGGGACTAGGAGAGGACACAGGGAGTCTGGAGAAGAGGTTGACTCATTGTGTACAGCATGTAGTCTGGGCTTTTGCGTGCACATTTAGTCACATATTCATTTTATATTGCCATCTACATCGACAGTGTTGTCATGAAGTTATGAACACAGTATTGTCATTTGTAAGATTACTTCTATAAAGGCATGACGGTAGCTACAAATATATATTTTTGATATGTTCCATGTGCGTTCAGAGGGGAGACACTTTAACCCTTTAACATATTTTAAGGGGGTTGTACACCTAAATGAAAACAACTTTGAGCAGTAATCCTTGAAAATGTCATTTTTACAGATTAATTCCTTTGTTGAACCGTCAGACTGCTTTTAAGGAAGGGGGAAACAATGTTTTTTTCTGGTTCCAGTTGTTTCTAATCGGTCTTTATATACATGCATATTTATGTACCTTCCTATATTACTTGCAGTCTGTGAAGGTTCGGCATAGTGCTTATGTCCTGTGGGAAGAACAGTGGGCGGTAAAAGGTTAACAGAGAGGCCCAACAGTCATCATTTTTCATGATACATATTACATTGAGAAAAAGAAACACATTTAAAAAAGTACCACACAATTAAAACCTGGATTTCAAAAAAAATGTGCCTGATTGTTTAAGAACCTAAAACTAACAGTAATATGCAGCACGAGGCAACAACATGGTTGATTAACTTAAAGTCTCATGCACAGAGCTACCACAGGGGTGGCCTTCTTAATGAGCTTACGCAGCCATCCATCTTCTGGATAGAGCGCCACAAAAGCAGCCAGGAAAATGTGCTAGCAGCAACACTGAACAAAACATTTCAAAAAGAAACTACAACAAATAGAGTGCTCTCTGTGGTCGTGGTTGGCTCTGACACACTATGTAAAAAAATGAATCAATAAATAAAAACATGAACTCTTTATAGCAAAATAATATGATATTAAATAATCTGTGAAATGGTTATACTATGTCACTTAGGACATTTCATTACATAATTCTTCAAGTGCAAGCACATTAGTGGGTATATTTTCAACTAAGTGAAAACTCTTTCATTCTCAATGGCTATTTGGGAATTAGTACATTAATCTGTAGAACAAGACATGTCTTGGCTTACTCTCCAACACTCACCAACACCCAGAGAGACGGGTGAATGGACGGACGAGCAGAAAGTAGCTGGCGTCTTACCTGCAGTGAGTCGGTGGTGTGGGAGGTTGGCTGGCCGGCCTTTCCATATCCCTGACCATGAGCTGTCAGCAGCCGGCCCGTCAGATCCACCGCAGCCCGCCAGTTTTTACTGCTCTGCAGGGGAGAGGAGAGAGACACAGCACACTGATGGGAACCATAGAAGAAGACGTGGGGCTAAAACGGATACATATGGGTCCAGCTACCATAATCACAAACACTCTCAAGAGGACAGGGTAGGAAATTTACATGTTTTTTTGGGGGCAATTTTTGCCCCACTGACTGAAATCCAGGGGCATTTTCAAAACATTGGGGGCACTTTTTGAAACTTGTGAAATAACATTTAACCTTTGTTCAAAATAATAAATATACTTATTTAGGCTGACAGTATATGAGCAATTGTCATCAAATGGCAATAATAAGACTATTAGGCAGTAGTCTACAGATTCAAAGTGTTTTCTTAGATTTTTTTTAACAAAAAACAAACATAAATCAGACAATCATATTCAATTTTACTCTTATTTCTTTGTGGTTATTTATTGTTATTAAATGTTTTAAACAACTATTAACAATTATTAAGTCAACGATGCCTTGATTACATATACATCAGTCATTGTATGGAATTATTGTGAAAAACATTTTTGTAGCACCTTAAAAATTAAAGAAATGTGCCATTTGAAGGTACAAATTCAGTTCAGAGTTTTTACTTCGTAAAATATCATAATTGACTGTCAGGTATTATTAATTTCCAGCAACCCTCAAATCAAAGAATAAAGACACTTTACGCACAATTTAGGCGTATTTTCCCTTTAACTCACGAGATGCAGGTAGCATGTTTTATACTTAATGTGAATATAATTCATTTAATCTAATTTCCATTATGCAATATGTATACTTTGTTGGCATCTTATTCTGAAAACCGGATTTTCGTCTGAAGAAACCGGATGTTGTCTCACGTTAATCTTTCCGTTAACTTTCCAAGTCCTTCGCTCGCTCCCGATCTGCGCGGTTTGAATGAGTTTACCATGAATTTCAGGATATAGGTGCACTAAAATGTAAGTGTCTGCTGAGTTGATCGCAGTCACAGGTCTGATTAAGAAGCGCTCCATTTTTTTTATTCGTTTAGAAAGTTCGGGGGCATTTTTTGCCCCTCTCCTAGTGATATCAGGGGCAAAATGATATTTCTTCGGGGCATTTTTGCCCTTTGCCCTCGTGTATTTCCGACGCTGCAAGAGGACATCACAACTAATAAGACATCACTTAGGAGCCAGCACCTTCTTTCAAGTATTCAAATGCATCTATTGAACCACCCACATTTTTTCAAGATGCCCGTCTACAGCATCCTCATACAAGGACAATGCAGGGAAGTGAAGAGGAGTTCGTTGGTAACGCAAGTACATCCAGCAGAAAAAGTGTAGTGCAGTCAATGAGCCGCGGCCTGTAAAGCCCCAAAGCCGGGAAACGGTGGAAACGGTGAAATTTGATAAAACTTCCTCATTTGTGAGGACAATATTTTACGCTCGCTTGAAGAGGTTTTTGCACTTGTCAAAAAAGAGCTCGACATGGATTATGGAAACACCTTTTTCCAATCAACTCTGATGTAGCGAACATTTAATGATGGATCAGCTGTTTCTGCCATTGCCGCCTTCTAGGATGTGTCACACTCAACTTTTATATGGCTGACACTGCGTGTGTGATTATCTGACTTCTGGTGAAGAGATACAACTAGAAACTATTCTCATTATAATCTATTCATTCATTTGAATTGATAAACGTTTAGCCTATAAAATGTCAGAAAACAGTGAAAATGCCCTTTACAATTTCCCAGAGCCGAAGGTCTGCTTTTTCTAATCAACATCCAAACCCCAAACTGATTTTTCTTTGCAATGATATGAAACAGAGCAGAAACATTTTAGATTCTGGAACCAAAGAATGTTTGTTTGATAAATTAGTTCAATGATTATATCAATTGACTGATTGTTTCAGCTTTGTTTCTATCCCCATTATTTTTTTTGATGTTGCCCACATCCCAGCAAATAGTTGGTAAGTACAATCGTATTGTTACAGATGGATCGACGGCCAGATGTATAAAAATAAGACGCACATTGTAATGACCCTAAATTAAAATTTATAATCGTTATTATCGATATTTTGTATTTTTATCTTTTCAGAGTTTTTTTATGTCAAATTTTAAAGCACAAATCCCCAATGGGAAAAACCGACCAAGATAGAACGTATTTAAACAGAACAAATTATCAGTGGAACAGTTACACAATAAGAAAAAAGCAGGACTTCTAAAAGGCAACGTAAAAAAACAAAAAACAAAACAAGGCCATCAATTAACATTTAGAACAGTTTAGATGCAAAATAAAGGGATGTCCCATCATCTTACTAATCATCTTTTATCTCTAAACTGATAATGTGACTTCTAATGCCGGGAAAACAAAAGTCACTACATACGAGGCAGGTGTGGGTGTAAGTGCACAACAGAGTTTTTCCACCGGTGTGTGGAGCTGCCATTAAGGCTGGAGGACAACTCACACAAACACAGTGGACTGCGCAGTGAGCGTGCACACACACACACACACACACACACACACACACACACACAC
>NW_022283689.1:4664-5321 GCF_004355925.1 Anarrhichthys ocellatus
GTGTGCCATTCATCACAGCCGGGGAGCTAATTAGGAGAGAGAGGAAGAGAGAGGGCTGCTTTCTCTCTAGTCATCTTTATCATAGAACTCATCAGCCTTTTCCCTGTCTTTTGGTCTGGTGTAGCTTTACCCTCTTCCCCATTCATCTTGTCTCCTTCCCTTCTTCGTCCTCATCCTTTCTTCTCCTGCCTGCCTTGCTGCCTTCCTCCCCTCCTCAGGATTCTCCCATACTTTCTTCTCCATCTATCTTGACGCTTCCTGTTCTCTTCCCTCTCTTCCCTCCATCTCCTCCCCTTACTTCTGACTCTCATTTGTGCCTCTCTTCTCTTCCCCGCTGTCGGTGCTCCCTCCCTTATCGCTCATTGCTCATTCCTCATCCCTCCCTCTCCTCTCCTGCCCTGTGCCAGTATCTGCGCTGCCTCTGAATCTTCATTAGAGGGGGAAATGAAGCTGAAAACGAGGAGGCAGCCTGGATGGCCAAAAGCAGCTGCAGTCACTCACAGACACACATCCAGTATGCTACAGTACACCACTGCCCAGCCAAAGGGCATGAGAAGACAGGTATGCAAGTGTGTGTTTCTGGGTGTCTGTGTGAGATTCGGATATGGTGTGAGTAGAGAAAAATGAGAGCAGCAAGCTGTTATGTAGAGCGCGCGC
>NW_022283690.1:0-5319 GCF_004355925.1 Anarrhichthys ocellatus
TTAACGAGTAAAGACGTCAACCAGTTAACGAGTAAACACGTCAACCACTTTCACCAGTAAACACGTCAACCAGTTAACAAGTAAACACATCAACCAGTTAACCAGTAAAACACGTTAACCAGTAAAACATATCAACCAGTTAACTAGTAAACACTAGATTGACAGACGGGTGATGTCACAGCTACCTGTGTAAAGGTGAACCTCTGTGCTGTTTGTGGGAGGGACTTGTCACTCTGCCGGTTTGATTGACAGGTCCTGGGAGCCGTGAGGACCACCGTGTCTGGTCCCTCAATGTTCACACAGTCCTGAAGAGCAGAAGACGTGATATTAATCAATAAAAATCATTACTATCATCAGTTATTATCAATCATATCATCTCTTCTAATAAACATCTGAGGATTTCTTCATTAGAGCTGAAGCTAAAAATGTTAGTCTTATTACATTTTCTCGATGAATCGTTCTGTCAATAAGATGCCGTCGTGACTTCAACGTGACTTCTTGTTCTGTCCAATTAAAGGGCCGGTACATTGACTAATGAAGAGTTGATGTACCGTGAATAGAAAAATAGACGTGTGTGTGTGTCTCTGTGTGTGTGGGTGTGTCTCACCTGTGTCTCTCTCTTGTCTCTCTCTGCTGCAGTAAATGGTCTCACTCTCAGATAAACCTGAAGGTTTTCTGACTGAACGATGTCCTGATGAGACAAAACAACACCACCTGTCACCATGACGATGTCAACATCCCGCTGACACCAGCACAGACAGACAGAGAGAGAGAGAGAGAGATAGACAGACAGACACATACAGACAGATAGGCAGGAAGGGAAAGACAGACAGACGGGCAGAGAGACAGACAGACAGACGGGTAGAGAGACAGACATACCTGTGCAGGTAAAGCAGTGAATTCACCGAGTAGATCTCTCTTGATGTCGTCCACCAGCACCGGACCGACTCTCTCTGGCTTCTCACCAAAACAAGACTCCATCATCTCTACAGACATGTAAACAAGTAAACAAGACTCCATCATCTCTACAGACATGTAAACAAGACTCCATCATCTCTACAGACATGTAAACAAGACTCCATCATCTCTACAGACATGTAAACAAGACTCCATCATCTCTACAGACATGTAAACAAGTAAACACGCAAACAACAGAGAGATCTTCTTCAAACGAGCATGATAAGATTATATCTAAACAGATTTTACGAGTAGAAAAAATAACCTTTAATCCCAATCTGTCTTGAGAAAGAGAGAGAGACAGACAGAGAGACTCTGCCTCGTGCGGAAATGATCAGACAAAGAAAGAGATCCTAAATATTTAAAGAGTTCTGCGTGACTTCTAACAATGAAGGATTAAAAGTGCACGTCGGAGCTATTTAGCTGTAACACTTTAGTAACGTCATTAACTAAACAGCAGCTAGCTACTGCTACTTTGTTGTTAGCATTAGCCACAACGAGCTAACTCACGTACATGCGTCTATTTGTTGGGTTTAACGTCCTTCAAGGACAAAACATCTCATTAATTCAAATCTGCGCAGATTAACCTCTTCATCACAGTGTTACTCACTCTGGATGTGTTTTATTCACCAGAAACAGAGAAACATTCAGTTAACGTTGAGCTAACGTTAGCTTCGGCAACTTCTCCTCTCTACGCGGTCTAGTTTTTAAACAGAGACCAGAGGACCAATCAGGAGGCTGGCATAAGGAGACGTCACGCAGGTATCGGATAAGATATCGCGAGACAATGTTGAGTCAATGAAAAAACTCAACAGAATGTATGTTCGGGTTTTTATTTTATTAATATGCAAATTCAAATGAATAAATCTGTAACAGAGTATTTTAACAGTGTATTATTAATACTTTGACTGTAACTGAGTATTTTTAAATGTGGTAATAGTGCTTTTACTGTAACAGAGTATTATACCAGTGTAATATTAGTACATTTACTAAGTACTGCTGAGTATCTGTATACTGTGGTACTGGTACTGTACTGTAAAGGAGTATTTTTAAATTGTGGTGTTAGTACTTTTACAGAAACAGAGTTTTATTTTATTTTATTTGAATGCTGCTGGTGGCGGTAATGCATCATAACGTTGTTCACGTGGTTACTTGCGAACCGCCATGCAAACACCAAAGAAGAAGAAGAAGAAGAAGAAGAAGAAGAAAAAATAAACACCGTCGGTTGAGATTGACGTCATCAGCCGGTGACAGAGCTGAGGACTGAAGCAGAGGATTTGAAGCGGATTTGTTGGATTAGCAGCTAGCTGTTAGCTGCTACTACTTACACTTCATGTGAAACAGTTTATATCGTTTATGTGGAAGACACGTCACACTGCTCGAGATCAAACAACCAATAAAAACGTCAGGATTCGCCGAGAGGACACGCAGCACACCGGTTTCCTTGACAACGGCGAGCGAGCGTCGTTACCGTCATTGATCAGCTGCTGATGACAGAGTACCAATACTCTTCAGAGTAATACTTCTACTACACTACCGTCATCCGTAACCAAGTACTGTACTCAAGTACAGACTCGAGGTACTTGTACTTTAATTGAGTACCTTTTATTCTCCCTCTCTAATTCTCAGAGGTAAATATATTGTACTTTCTACAGTGATATGAATCAGATACATCAGATATAATAGTTTTACTAATCAATCAATACTTTTACACTGTAGTAGTAGTATTTAAGTACACCATCTGAGTACTTGTTCCCCCAGACAGACAGACAGACAGACAGACAGAGCAGTGAATGAACCGTCTGACTCTCCTGAACCAGGTCTCCCCTGTACCAGGACTCTCCTGAACCAGGTCTCTCCTGAACCAGGTCTCTCCTGTACCAGGACTCTCCTGCTGCCGTCATGTCATCGGTGGACTCGGGCGGTGACGGTGGGAGGTGGCTGGACGCTCACTACGACCCGGTAGCCGGTCTGTACACCTTCTCGTCCTGCGTGGACGTGGCGGACCTGAGTGGTGACGGTGAGAGCCGGCTGGTGGTGGGGGACCTGGGCTCCGGCTCGTCGGGCATGAAGCTCAAGGTGTACCGCGGCACAGCGCTGATGAGCGAGAGCACCCTGCTGGACCTGCCCGCCGGCCTCGTCGCCTTCTTCATGGACCTGCACGAACCACGCATACCCGCGGTTGCTGTGGCGTCCGGACCCTGCATCTACGTCTACAAGAACCTGAGACCATACTTCAAGTTCACACTGCCGGGCCTGGAGGTCAACTCACTGGAGCAGGTCTGGTCCATTCAGGGGTATCTACTATGAGAGAGACAGACAGAGAGAGAGAGAGAGAGAGAGGTCTGGTCCATTCAGTTGTATCTACTATGAGTCAGTCAGACAGACAGACAGAGAGAGACAGACAGGTGTGGTCCATTCAGTTGTATCTACTATGAGTCACAGAACCCTGGGTTATAACACAGGTCACTGTTTTAGTTACTCTTTAATTGTGACGTGTGCTGCGCTGTGATTGGTCAGGACGTGTGGCAGCAGGCAAGGGAGGGCGGGATCGACCCCGTGACGTTGAGGGAGATGTTGGAGAGCATCAGGAAGAAGGCCAACGTCCCGCTGTCTGTCCGCTCGCTCCGGTTCCTGTCCCTGGAGACCGGAGACATGGACGAGTTCGTCCAGCTGCACAAGCAGCAGCCAATCAGACGGCAGGTAACTCCGACACCATTCATAATATAACCCGCCCCTCCCTCCCTCGCTCCGATTGGTCGATCGCTGCCTGTGTTTCAGACCGTCATCACCTGCATCGGGACCCTGAAGAAGAGCACTGCGGACGAGGACGGCGTCAGCTGTCTGGTGATTGGTACGGAGAGCAGCGACGTCTTCGTCCTCGACCCCGAGGCCTTCATCATCCTCTCCAAGGTAAACTCCCATCACACACTGGTTTGAACTGGGAGGACAGTAGTTATTGTTTGTGCAGCTCATCTCATGGCTTTGCCGAGGAAAGCCATGAGATGTGGCTGAAAGCTCCAGGAACAAAGTAAGATACCTGTCTGTATGACTGTTGAAGATGTCACTGCCGGCCGCTCCCACCATGATGGACGTGACGGGGCAGTTCGACGTGGAGTTTCGCATCACGGTGGCGTGTCGCAACGGAAACATCTACATTCTGCGCAGGTAAGACTCACCCGTATGAGAGAACTCACCCGTCTAAAGAGAACTCACCCGTCAAAAGAGAACTCACCCGGCTGATGTTTGTGCTGCTGCTCTTCAGGGACTCTGATAAACCGAAGTACAGCATCGAGCTGTCGTGTCACCCGGTGGGTCTGGTGAGGGTCGGGAAGAACGTGGTGGTCGGCTGCACCGACGAGAGCCTGCAGGGCTTCACACAGAAGGTCAGCTGAAGCTCGTCTGAGGGTTCTAAGGTAAAGAACCTGAATACGTTCTGCAGGTAAACGTGGTAAGTCTGTCTCTCGTCCTCAGGGTAAGAAGCTGTGGAGGGCCGTCCTCCCGGCTCCCATCACCACCATGGCTGCCATGGACCTCCTCACCAGGGGCTTCCAGGCGGTTCTGGTGGGCTTGGCCAACTGTGAGGTCCACCTCTACCGGGACAAGAACCTGCTGAGCACCATCAAGACGCCCGACGTGGTCACCAGCATCTGCTTCGGCCGGTATGGACGCGAGGACGGGACCCTCATCGTGACCACCAAGGGCGGGGGTCTGATGGTGAAGATCCTGAAGAGGACCGCGGCCTTTGACGACCGGGACGGAACTGCTGGGCCGCCGCCGGCCCAGAGCGTCCGCCTCAACGTGCCCAAGAAGACCAAGCTGTACGTGGACCAGACGCTGAGGGAGCGTGAGAGCGGCCTGGCGATGCACCGCGCCTTCCAGATGGACCTGAGCCGCCTGCGCCTGTCCGCTGCCAAGTCCTACGTCAAGGCCCTGGAGTCCAGCCTGACGCCAATGTCCTCCAGCCTCACAGAGCCGCTCAAGATGAACGCCGTGGTTCAGGGTCTGGGCCCGGCCTTCAAATTGACCCTGAACGTCCAGAACACGGCGGCGTGTCGGCCCGTCATGAACCTGGCCGTCAGCTTCCTGTACGACGAGAGCCTGTACCGGATGAGGAACCCGTACATGAGGATCCCTCTGCTGGTGCCCGGACTCGTCTACCCAGTCGAGACCTTCGTGGAGTGCACCAGCGACAAGGGCATCTCTGACATCATCAAGGTGTTCGTCCTGCATGAGGGGCGGAGCTCCCCACTGCTGACCGCACACATCAACATGCCCATCAGCGAAGGACTGACACTCAACTGACAACGCTTCCACTTCATTCAGTAATGACTCCAAACATCATGGGACTGATCTGACAGC
>NW_022283691.1:0-5319 GCF_004355925.1 Anarrhichthys ocellatus
TTAACGAGTAAAGACGTCAACCAGTTAACGAGTAAACACGTCAACCACTTTCACCAGTAAACACGTCAACCAGTTAACAAGTAAACACATCAACCAGTTAACCAGTAAAACACGTTAACCAGTAAAACATATCAACCAGTTAACTAGTAAACACTAGATTGACAGACGGGTGATGTCACAGCTACCTGTGTAAAGGTGAACCTCTGTGCTGTTTGTGGGAGGGACTTGTCACTCTGCCGGTTTGATTGACAGGTCCTGGGAGCCGTGAGGACCACCGTGTCTGGTCCCTCAATGTTCACACAGTCCTGAAGAGCAGAAGACGTGATATTAATCAATAAAAATCATTACTATCATCAGTTATTATCAATCATATCATCTCTTCTAATAAACATCTGAGGATTTCTTCATTAGAGCTGAAGCTAAAAATGTTAGTCTTATTACATTTTCTCGATGAATCGTTCTGTCAATAAGATGCCGTCGTGACTTCAACGTGACTTCTTGTTCTGTCCAATTAAAGGGCCGGTACATTGACTAATGAAGAGTTGATGTACCGTGAATAGAAAAATAGACGTGTGTGTGTGTCTCTGTGTGTGTGGGTGTGTCTCACCTGTGTCTCTCTCTTGTCTCTCTCTGCTGCAGTAAATGGTCTCACTCTCAGATAAACCTGAAGGTTTTCTGACTGAACGATGTCCTGATGAGACAAAACAACACCACCTGTCACCATGACGATGTCAACATCCCGCTGACACCAGCACAGACAGACAGAGAGAGAGAGAGAGAGATAGACAGACAGACACATACAGACAGATAGGCAGGAAGGGAAAGCCAGACAGACGGGCAGAGAGACAGACAGACAGACGGGTAGAGAGACAGACATACCTGTGCAGGTAAAGCAGTGAATTCACCGAGTAGATCTCTCTTGATGTCGTCCACCAGCACCGGACCGACTCTCTCCGGCTTCTCACCAAAACAAGACTCCATCATCTCTACAGACATGTAAACAAGTAAACAAGACTCCATCATCTCTACAGACATGTAAACAAGACTCCATCATCTCTACAGACATGTAAACAAGACTCCATCATCTCTACAGACATGTAAACAAGACTCCATCATCTCTACAGACATGTAAACAAGTAAACACGCAAACAACAGAGAGATCTTCTTCAAACGAGCATGATAAGATTATATCTAAACAGATTTTACGAGTAGAAAAAATAACCTTTAATCCCAATCTGTCTTGAGAAAGAGAGAGAGACAGACAGAGAGACTCTGCCTCGTGCGGAAATGATCAGACAAAGAAAGAGATCCTAAATATTTAAAGAGTTCTGCGTGACTTCTAACAATGAAGGATTAAAAGTGCACGTCGGAGCTATTTAGCTGTAACACTTTAGTAACGTCATTAACTAAACAGCAGCTAGCTACTGCTACTTTGTTGTTAGCATTAGCCACAACGAGCTAACTCACGTACATGCGTCTATTTGTTGGGTTTAACGTCCTTCAAGGACAAAACATCTCATTAATTCAAATCTGCGCAGATTAACCTCTTCATCACAGTGTTACTCACTCTGGATGTGTTTTATTCACCAGAAACAGAGAAACATTCAGTTAACGTTGAGCTAACGTTAGCTTCGGCAACTTCTCCTCTCTACGCGGTCTAGTTTTTAAACAGAGACCAGAGGACCAATCAGGAGGCTGGCATAAGGAGACGTCACGCAGGTATCGGATAAGATATCGCGAGACAATGTTGAGTCAATGAAAAAACTCAACAGAATGTATGTTCGGGTTTTTATTTTATTAATATGCAAATTCAAATGAATAAATCTGTAACAGAGTATTTTAACAGTGTATTATTAATACTTTGACTGTAACTGAGTATTTTTAAATGTGGTAATAGTGCTTTTACTGTAACAGAGTATTATACCAGTGTAATATTAGTACATTTACTAAGTACTGCTGAGTATCTGTATACTGTGGTACTGGTACTGTACTGTAAAGGAGTATTTTTAAATTGTGGTGTTAGTACTTTTACAGAAACAGAGTTTTATTTTATTTTATTTGAATGCTGCTGGTGGCGGTAATGCATCATAACGTTGTTCACGTGGTTACTTGCGAACCGCCATGCAAACACCAAAGAAGAAGAAGAAGAAGAAGAAGAAGAAGAAAAAATAAACACCGTCGGTTGAGATTGACGTCATCAGCCGGTGACAGAGCTGAGGACTGAAGCAGAGGATTTGAAGCGGATTTGTTGGATTAGCAGCTAGCTGTTAGCTGCTACTACTTACACTTCATGTGAAACAGTTTATATCGTTTATGTGGAAGACACGTCACACTGCTCGAGATCAAACAACCAATAAAAACGTCAGGATTCGCCGAGAGGACACGCAGCACACCGGTTTCCTTGACAACGGCGAGCGAGCGTCGTTACCGTCATTGATCAGCTGCTGATGACAGAGTACCAATACTCTTCAGAGTAATACTTCTACTACACTACCGTCATCCGTAACCAAGTACTGTATTCAAGTACAGACTCGAGGTACTTGTACTTTAATTGAGTACCTTTTATTCTCCCTCTCTAATTCTCAGAGGTAAATATATTGTACTTTCTACAGTGATATGAATCAGATACATCAGATATAATAGTTTTACTAATCAATCAATACTTTTACACTGTAGTAGTAGTATTTAAGTACACCATCTGAGTACTTGTTCCCCCAGACAGACAGACAGACAGACAGACAGAGCAGTGAATGAACCGTCTGACTCTCCTGAACCAGGTCTCCCCTGTACCAGGACTCTCCTGAACCAGGTCTCTCCTGAACCAGGTCTCTCCTGTACCAGGACTCTCCTGCTGCCGTCATGTCATCGGTGGACTCGGGCGGTGACGGTGGGAGGTGGCTGGACGCTCACTACGACCCGGTAGCCGGTCTGTACACCTTCTCGTCCTGCGTGGACGTGGCGGACCTGAGTGGTGACGGTGAGAGCCGGCTGGTGGTGGGGGACCTGGGCTCCGGCTCGTCGGGCATGAAGCTCAAGGTGTACCGCGGCACAGCGCTGATGAGCGAGAGCACCCTGCTGGACCTGCCCGCCGGCCTCGTCGCCTTCTTCATGGACCTGCACGAACCACGCATACCCGCGGTTGCTGTGGCGTCCGGACCCTGCATCTACGTCTACAAGAACCTGAGACCATACTTCAAGTTCACACTGCCGGGCCTGGAGGTCAACTCACTGGAGCAGGTCTGGTCCATTCAGGGGTATCTACTATGAGAGAGACAGACAGAGAGAGAGAGAGAGAGAGAGGTCTGGTCCATTCAGTTGTATCTACTATGAGTCAGTCAGACAGACAGACAGAGAGAGACAGACAGGTGTGGTCCATTCAGTTGTATCTACTATGAGTCACAGAACCCTGGGTTATAACACAGGTCACTGTTTTAGTTACTCTTTAATTGTGACGTGTGCTGCGCTGTGATTGGTCAGGACGTGTGGCAGCAGGCAAGGGAGGGCGGGATCGACCCCGTGACGTTGAGGGAGATGTTGGAGAGCATCAGGAAGAAGGCCAACGTCCCGCTGTCTGTCCGCTCGCTCCGGTTCCTGTCCCTGGAGACCGGAGACATGGACGAGTTCGTCCAGCTGCACAAGCAGCAGCCAATCAGACGGCAGGTAACTCCGACACCATTCATAATATAACCCGCCCCTCCCTCCCTCGCTCCGATTGGTCGATCGCTGCCTGTGTTTCAGACCGTCATCACCTGCATCGGGACCCTGAAGAAGAGCACTGCGGACGAGGACGGCGTCAGCTGTCTGGTGATTGGTACGGAGAGCAGCGACGTCTTCGTCCTCGACCCCGAGGCCTTCATCATCCTCTCCAAGGTAAACTCCCATCACACACTGGTTTGAACTGGGAGGACAGTAGTTATTGTTTGTGCAGCTCATCTCATGGCTTTGCCGAGGAAAGCCATGAGATGTGGCTGAAAGCTCCAGGAACAAAGTAAGATACCTGTCTGTATGACTGTTGAAGATGTCACTGCCGGCCGCTCCCACCATGATGGACGTGACGGGGCAGTTCGACGTGGAGTTTCGCATCACGGTGGCGTGTCGCAACGGAAACATCTACATTCTGCGCAGGTAAGACTCACCCGTATGAGAGAACTCACCCGTCTAAAGAGAACTCACCCGTCAAAAGAGAACTCACCCGGCTGATGTTTGTGCTGCTGCTCTTCAGGGACTCTGATAAACCGAAGTACAGCATCGAGCTGTCGTGTCACCCGGTGGGTCTGGTGAGGGTCGGGAAGAACGTGGTGGTCGGCTGCACCGACGAGAGCCTGCAGGGCTTCACACAGAAGGTCAGCTGAAGCTCGTCTGAGGGTTCTAAGGTAAAGAACCTGAATACGTTCTGCAGGTAAACGTGGTAAGTCTGTCTCTCGTCCTCAGGGTAAGAAGCTGTGGAGGGCCGTCCTCCCGGCTCCCATCACCACCATGGCTGCCATGGACCTCCTCACCAGGGGCTTCCAGGCGGTTCTGGTGGGCTTGGCCAACTGTGAGGTCCACCTCTACCGGGACAAGAACCTGCTGAGCACCATCAAGACGCCCGACGTGGTCACCAGCATCTGCTTCGGCCGGTATGGACGCGAGGACGGGACCCTCATCGTGACCACCAAGGGCGGGGGTCTGATGGTGAAGATCCTGAAGAGGACCGCGGCCTTTGACGACCGGGACGGAACTGCTGGGCCGCCGCCGGCCCAGAGCGTCCGCCTCAACGTGCCCAAGAAGACCAAGCTGTACGTGGACCAGACGCTGAGGGAGCGTGAGAGCGGCCTGGCGATGCACCGCGCCTTCCAGATGGACCTGAGCCGCCTGCGCCTGTCCGCTGCCAAGTCCTACGTCAAGGCCCTGGAGTCCAGCCTGACGCCAATGTCCTCCAGCCTCACAGAGCCGCTCAAGATGAACGCCGTGGTTCAGGGTCTGGGCCCGGCCTTCAAATTGACCCTGAACGTCCAGAACACGGCGGCGTGTCGGCCCGTCATGAACCTGGCCGTCAGCTTCCTGTACGACGAGAGCCTGTACCGGATGAGGAACCCGTACATGAGGATCCCTCTGCTGGTGCCCGGACTCGTCTACCCAGTCGAGACCTTCGTGGAGTGCACCAGCGACAAGGGCATCTCTGACATCATCAAGGTGTTCGTCCTGCATGAGGGGCGGAGCTCCCCACTGCTGACCGCACACATCAACATGCCCATCAGCGAAGGACTGACACTCAACTGACAACGCTTCCACTTCATTCAGTAATGACTCCAAACATCATGGGACTGATCTGACAGC
>NW_022283692.1:0-2261 GCF_004355925.1 Anarrhichthys ocellatus
GAGAGAGAGAGAGAGAGAGAGAGAGAGAGAGAGAGAGAGAGAGAGATTTAAAGATGGCCACTCAGATCCCAAACTATGAAATAAAAAATGAGTTCTTCTTCTTATATATATATATATATATATGAATGATAATAATAGTTCTTATCACCTCCAGCACTGTCTTGTCTCTCAGCTCCTCTCTGTGTTTCCATAGATACTGAGCCAGCACCACAGCACAGGGCCACACATACATCCCATAATGTGGATCCAGAACCTGAGAGCATCACACGAGTCACAACTCTTCACAGGATACTGGCATGCATCTTGCAGTAACCATATATATATATAAAATGTATTTATATGAATGCCTATTAGGGTACTAGATGTATGCCGAATTAAAGAGAGGACTTTAATACATATACTCTGCTCGTTCTTCTATAGAATGCAAACTATTTATATTCACAAATTAAACTTAAATTCACATATTTTTCAGGTGTTAGCGCCCTGATTCTATGACAGACCAAAACAGCACTAACTTTATTACTGATTGATATATATCTGATATATATCATGTTGAAGTCAGTCTCACACAGATGTCTGTAAACAACAGCTGTATCTGAAGTATAGTAATATATATTTTATATAGTATATATACCTCGGGTATGGAGACAGAAAGAGAATCCTGCGTGTTTGTCTTCTTGTCTTTAAACGTGAACACTTTGTATGCTATGCTAGGTGTTTCTGCTCCACTGTGGTCCATTATAATGGTTGAAATTATATCACTAGCAGCTATGCTAACACCGACTTCCGTGTCGACTATAAAGAAAGGAAGACGAAGACGCGTTAACAGCCAATCAAAATCACGTAAATGCCTGGCGGGAAGGCTCTTCTTCTTCTTTTAGGTTTATTGGTGGTTGGCAAAGAATTAATTGGTGCATTCCCGCCACCAGCTGGTCTGGAGTGTGAATCAGGATGTCAAGTACTTATCGTTTAGTATGAAAAATACAAAATAAAATACAAAATAAAGAAACAAATAAGAAACAAAACGCAAAACAAAACAACTGGCTCACATTTTCTTAATAATATTAGTTAGTCAAAGATAGAGGCGGGAAGGCTCAATCTATATCCCATCCAATAAACGTTCTGTCTCGCGGGCGCTTTAGCCAATGAGCTTTGCTTTCCGGCAAAAAGGGGCGGGCGCTACACACGTCCATCAGTTGCCTAAGCATTGTTGTTGCATGCTAGACAGCTAGCTACCTTCTCTTGCTAGGAATTTATCAATGTGTGTCGACCGGGTCATCACATTAGTTGGTAAAGATCCAACAAGGACCTGTGTTTGACTCATTAACCGACGTGTGGGTCTAATAAACAAGGAGAGACTGTCAGAACAGTGCAGTTAGCCGGCTTGTTGAATGTGTTTCTACAGTTAGCAGTTGACTCGATATCTAGCTAGCTTATATCTTTATACTTAACATAACAGAGGAGAAATGAACCATAAAAGTAAGAAGAGGATTAAAGAGGCGAAACGGAGCGCCAGACCCGAACTGAAGGACTCGCTAGACTGGATAAAACACGACTATCACGAGTCTTTCGACGTGTCGCACCGCAGCGTGAAGGTAAAACTTGTCAATGTTAGCATAGCAGAGCTAAAGCTAACATGCGCTAGCCTGCCGCAGCTAACAGCCGGAGTGCAGCTAGTCACGTAGACACCGACACGTCACGTGACATTATCACGTGTGTCTCTTTGTCTCTGTCTGTCTGTCTCTCTCTCTTTGTCGCTCCCTCTTTGTCTCTTTCTGTCTGTCTCGTTGTATCTGGCTCTGTTTGTCTCTGACGCTCTCTCTCTCTCTCTCTCTCTCTCTCTCTCTTTCTCTTTGTCTCTTAATCTTTTTTAAGTTTAAATTTAAAATGGGAAAGTAGTAAAAAGTACACTGTTGAAGGCAAGGCTCTAGATTAAAACGCTGATATAAAACAATGCATGATTTTTAATATACTGTAAATGCAGTGAGATCAAACATTGTGGTTTTGATGAGTGTCAATGGGACCAGCTGTCAGTGGTTTGTCAGATATCTTCTACTTTCAGCAGAGACAGAACTCTAACTACACGCACAGATGTTCTGAAGCTACGACTCCCATTTTCTAACCAAAAAAAGATGGAAGCTGGACATGTTGTGGCTCATATATTAAGTGTCTTATAGGAGAGACTATGTTATCCAGATGGACAGAAGAGTGTCTGATTCTGGACCCGTTTATGTGCTGTGGTTTCAGGATAACGTAGAGCG
>NW_022283692.1:2271-2918 GCF_004355925.1 Anarrhichthys ocellatus
TGTTCATCGTCTGAACACAAAGCAGTTTTAGGATGTTTTTCTCTCTGTGGTCTTGATTTTTACTTCAAAATAAAAGTCCTGCTCCTCTATGAACAGAACCATGATGACTAGAAGTAGAACTAGAACACGTTTTTAGTGCAGAACAACAGTTATGATGAAATGCTGACGGGTCATTTTCTTGCTGCTGGTTTCAGGGTCCTGAAGCAGGAGAGACCCGACTTGGCGGTGCTGGCGGACAAAGTGGACCTTCAGGAGTCAACAGGCATCGCGTCGGACAGCTCCAGTGACTCTTCATCATCGTCATCCTCCAGCTCGTCTGACTCCGGCTCTGATGTATGTAACACACACACACTAACCCTCACTGAGGTCATTTATACTAATAACATCAAACCTCCAGGGTCTCGTTAAAGTCAGTCGGCAGTCGAAAATAATGAAAGTGAATAAAGTGAGTATTTTTTAAATGATTTTAAAAGGTGTTTACAACTCAATGTCAGTTAACATCACAGTGTCAATAAAGTGTTACTGACTCAGTAGAACATGTGTTTCTAGTCTCTGATCTCTGATCATGTTTCATTGTAAACAACCAATCAGTGTTTAGAGCAACAGGAGGAGAGCTAGTAACGTTAGCAGCACCGCTAACGGCTAAC
>NW_022283692.1:2928-5318 GCF_004355925.1 Anarrhichthys ocellatus
AGGAGGAGAGCTAGTAACGTTAGCAGCACCGCTAACGGCTAACCAACCAGAGGAGCTAGTAACGTTAGCAGCACTTATATATTTAAACCCTCCCTGTCAGGCTCACATGTGTTGTTCTGAAGCTGCCAACAGGTGTCGGAACGTGACAGACTCGTAACATAACACACATGTTATAACACCACACATGTCCCGTCTGAACACTCCGTCCCATCCCCCCCCCCCCAGGCGGCGTCGGGCTCCGAGGACGCTGTGTCCCACCGCAGGAAGAAAAGACGGACCTGCGGGGCGACGGCCAACGGAGACGTCAGCGGTCGAGACGACTGCGTCAGCAAAGAGAGGAGCTCGTCTCGGTGACCTCCGGCCCCTTCAGGAGGCTCCGCCTCCTCTAGTCGGTGACTCCTCCCACTCACCGACACACTGCTGCTTCCTGTCGTTTAGTAGGGGGTCGGGGGGGGCACTGGAGACCCTGTCACCACTGTGCTTTCCATCTGTTTGTGTGTCTGTAGTGAGATTATAACCAGTAACCAGACTGGTGAGGGGACTGGTGGTGGGTGTTGATGGATGAAGTGATGGGAATATTTAACTGTAGACCAGAGAACTTCCTGTAGTTCAGCCTGTTTCACTGGGACCAGCAGCAGCAGCTGCTGGGACCCGGACCAGACTCATTTTTCTCTCTACGCTTCGATGTCGAATAAACTCGGGCCTCTTGTCTCACAGGCGTAAACTGGCCCATAGCGGCCTGATTACACCAAAAATTCCTCCGAGTGGGCGTCGTGAGATACTCGTCAGCGTAGTGACGACTCGCATAAACCACCACAGGAGACAAGCTCACAATAACAACAATAATAATAAGAATACATACGTTTGTGTTAGTTGTGTCTAAATGAGACTTTAAACACATAAATATGTGTAACTGAAGAGGTTCACGGTTCATCTTAACGCCTCGTTAGCGTTAATTAGCTCGTCAGTGTGAAAGTAGAGTCTTTAACGAGCTTCTGAGAACGAAGACTTTAAATGTTTGGATGATCTAACAGCCTTAAAGAAACAGAAGCTGCACAACGTTATCTTCTGCCTGTTTTTGTGCCAAAATGCTGCAGCAGAGGGCACTACATTCCCCAGAATGCACTGCTGCTTTTTTTTTTTTTTTTTCTGTGTCAGAGTTCATTAGCGTTGGTTATTCAGGATGTTTGGTAACAGCTGAGCGTGCAGTTAGTGTCAGTGAACTTCTTCATGCTGCTTGGAGGACCAGACACGAATCATTCACTGTTAAATATCAACTCTTCTGTGACTGGAGCTGAAACACTACGACAGAATGAAGCGTTTTAAATGTGCTTATTTTTAATCATTAAGAACATAAAGCTCACCTGAACTCCAGCTGCTGACGTTAAAGAGATCATTAAAACTAATTATTGATTAAGAAAAAGCTTAATAAAGAGCTGATAAATGTTGTTATAGAAATATGAACTGAGACGAAGACTAAACCTGGAGAATTACTCTTTTGCTCAGATAAATATACTGTATAACAAATATTACAACAATATCCACTTCTACCGAATCAATAGTGTTCAATACCTTTAAATTAAACATTATCAACAGAATAGTCTGCAGATGAATCAATAGTTAAAGTAAGATTAATAATAATTACAGCAGATCATTATTCTACAGGCGACGTGTTTTGTCCCAGAGATGATCCGTTTCCTGAGATGAACTCATGAACGTCGATGTTCAGCTCCAGTCACATCTCTCGTGGAATCCTCTGAGTGCAGCGTGATGTCCATGTGAACCCGTGGTTTTAGACTAAGAAGTGCCTCTGAAGACGTTACTGTCGGTGTGACTGATGCGTCTTTTATTTTGAAAGGCACCGTGTTGGTCTCTGAGGTCGGTCACATGGTGCCTTCAGGGCGTCTCAGCTGATCTGGGATCAGAGTTTAAATGTCGAATCTGACCCCATGTGATGAGTTTCATTTTGTTGGTCAATAAAATCTTTTCTATGACTTTCTTTGTCTCATCAGTGTTTCTTTTGTTTCTTTTATTTCACCATTGAGCATCAACGGGGACTTTTTCTTCTTTGTATTGTTTGTGTTGATGCTTCACTCATAACTCGTCAAATACAAAGTATGTCATTAAAATACTACAAAAAGCTGAAAAAACTCAATGTTATATAAGAAGAGATAACTGTAAAATAATGAGTACTTTTACTTTGATTCTTGAAGTACATTTAGCTGACAATACTTCACTTTAAATAAGTAACATTTTGATTGACTTACTTTCAATGTACCTCTGAGATGTAGTACACTATAAAGTACAATATGTACCTCAGATGTAGTACAGCATGAAGTACAATATGGACCTCTGAGATGTAGTACAGTATAAAGTACAATAGTTACCTC
>NW_022283693.1:0-5315 GCF_004355925.1 Anarrhichthys ocellatus
ATTGGGAATTTGAACAGTGAAGTTCACCGCTACAGGGCGTCCTCATACTCTGTAAGATATCTTCACCTACGAATGTCCGGCAGCATGAGCGATCTGTGCTTCTGAGAAAAGCCCCTGCAGTGAAGAACCTGTTTCAGCAAAAAAATACTTGGTTAAGTTTAGGAAAAGATCATGTTTTTTTAGTTTTAATAAGTTTGTTTGTTATGTTAAATAAATGCGTTTGTTAGGATGCTTTCGCAGGTGGTGTTACGCGCACAGATAGAATATAAGAAGTAGATGTAGTCATTGTCATGTGACCCATTGATTTGTTGTCTGATGTTTTGAAGCCTGGAGTTCGGTGATTTCGCCCTCTTGGTCCTCACCATGTTTTTTTCACAACCAGTGAACGGAAGTTACCATATGTGGAATGTGGAGGAGTGACATTGAGACGCTGTATATGGCTCTGGTAGCTGCAGTGACCTGCCAATCACCGTGTAGCCCCGCCCTAAAGCATCCCCTGCTTTATGGTCTGTTTGACTCTAAATGGACCATAATGTACTAAATGAACATCATGCTGTAGTGAAGAAGACTTGAAACTAGAGATTGAGACCATAAACTCATGTTTACAATGTTTACTGAGGTAATAAATCAAGAGAGAAGTAGAGTCATTGTCTCATAGACTTCTATACAACCAGAGGAGTCGCCCCCTGGTGGTCAGTGGAGAGAATGCAAGTTTTAAAGCCCGATATTCCGCTTCAGCTTCACTCTGCAGAACCGGAGGGTGCCGCCTGGGTGTTAAGCCTTGTTTCCACACAGTTTTGTTTTGTCTCAGTAATTCCGTCTATTATACGGAGTACGCCCCCTAGCGTTCACTCGAGGAACTTCATCTGTTTACTGATAGAAATGCAACCGAAGGCATGGGAGAGAGGTTAATTTTGTCTGTCTACAATATGCAAGTATTAACGAAGGTTGAACATCAGGTAAACAATATGATTTGGCTGGCAAAATATATCTTCAAATGTAGATTTTGAAGACCTCCTGGTTCTTAAAGACAATGAATGGTCTTTGTGAAATCCCCACACATGTTAACAGGGCTTTTATCAGTAAACTCTTTGTGACAGTCGTGTCTGGAAAGCACAAAGTGGGCGCCCGCTTTACTGCAGCGAGTATAAACCACACTTAACTGTTTACCAGAGAGATTTCAAATTCACTCCAAGCATATTTCTAAAAGGAAACTCGATAAATATCTTGCAGTAGTTTAGGCTCTACAACAGTTTACCTCAGACAAGGTGCAAGACGCTGCTATGTGGTCGATAGGATGCTTGGTCCTCTGTCTGCACAATTGTATTCAAACTTTTATTGGAAAAAGTACTGCAACTATATGAATAGTGTGACTAGTTTTGATGTGAAATATTCGCATGCAAGTATTTAATTATTTTGTCATTCATTCGCCACGGCCTTAAAGTGACATTCTCGAAGATTTTCCTCCAAATAAATGTCCGTTAAGTCACTTCTCTATCGCTGAGGTATCACAAGGGTGATGAGTCAATGCTGATGAAAGCGTTGCAATATTTATATATTTGCAGTATTATGAACTGCGTGTCTGTGGCAACCTTCCCAGAAAAAAAGATGCTGTATTTGAGTTTTTCTCCATTGTTTACACACAAATAATGGAAATATGCACACAATTCTAAATCAACCAGGAATTAAACGTGAAGGATTGACACAGTAAATAAGAACAGACTGACCTCTGCTTCCCATAAAATATCATCATGTTTAATGGTTGTGAATAGACGTCAGAATAAATAAAGATGGAGACTTTCACAAATAGACAAGAGCCATGTTCATGAATACTTATTCAATTGGTGTGAATTTACCACATGACCGACCTCTGATCTTAAGAGGCCAAGTGTGAAACTGGATGGACGAAATCCAGCTCGACCCTCCGGGAAACCCTGAGCAGAGCTGCACATGATACGACTTCTCTCTTCAGCAGGCAGTCAGGGGAACAGAGAGGTGATGGGTTGACGGCTGTGGGAGGAAACAAATTCACCAGGAAGAAGTTTTGCACTTGTATGCTCACGCGTGTGCGTAGTATCTAGACGTTGTTGCATCTGTGTGTGAGATACATAGATTTACAGATGGAGGGGGGGAGGGGAGGAGAGATTTGTGGTTACTATTGCTATGGTAACAGTTCTGGTTACTATGCTCCAGGGGGAGAGTTTTTACGGATGCCGAGTCTTCAGTCCCGCTCTAACTAAAAATCAAGTCCGCTGACAATTTGCCATCAATGCTGCCTTTTGCTCCCTCTCTCTCTCTCCCTCTCCCTCTCTCTCTCTCTGTGTGTGTCGAAGGCAGAGACGAACACAGACCAATATAGATCCTGCAATTATAGCTGTGTGTGATAACCAGTGAAGCTTGAGGATAATAATTACGATGTCTCTTTTACAGAAAGACTTGTGCATTAAAATGTGACCTTATGTTCGCTGCGGAGGAAACGTGTGTGTGGATAAATGAACGGCTGCTTGTTTTGCAAATAGAGTAGCCAAAATGATGGAAGTCAATTTTCTTTTAGTTTTTTTTATTTAGAAACAGTATATTGTCCACAATGTGGTGTGATAACAAAAAACAAAAGAGATCATGAATAATCATCCCACAAATTAAAGAATCCATACCAGCAATATAGAGCGCTGCAGGAGAGAGTCCTAAAACCAGGAACTCCGTCAGCTTTCTCGCTCTTCTTGTTCCCTCGTCTTGAAGTCAATGAGTTTATTGAATGTGTTTATGGTTAGATGTCTGTAATAATGTGTTTAACACAAGCTGAAGAGATTTTAACGTTTTGTCCTACGATATAAAATGCATCACTAAATACGATATGGTGTGTGCAAAGGTGACATTTTATGTGGGGTTTATGGACTATTTCATGGCCGGGGGCAGTAGCTTCATGGCTGTAGCCATATATTTAACGAACAGATGTGACAGTGGCATCAAACTTGTCATCTAAAAGCAAAACTAAGTTTTCCCATAATATTGAAGTGTTGCTGTGAGCAGGGGTTCATACTGAGAACAGCCCAATGCTTTAAATCAACACTACATCAACGAGCTCCTGTCAGATAAAAGGTGACCGTGGCTAAGTGGAGAGCAGGGCTGTCCTGCAATCAAAGGATCGCCGGTTCGATCCCCGCCTCCGGCTCCACCAGTCGCATCCTTGAGCAAGACACTTTGCAATTGCTCCCGTAGCTGTGCTTAGGGTGTATAGAGAGATACTGAATTGTAAGTCGCTTTGGATAAAAGTGTCTGCTACATGACTGTAATGTAATTATAAAATATTCCAAGTCTAAATGCAGCCTGAGGGTTCATCCTCTGGGGACCATGAATGTGCTATTAAAGTCAGTGAAATCGGGCCAGTATTTTGATGTTGCTTGTGCACATTATTCTTGGAAGTCACAAACGAAAGCAGGCTTCGGCTTGTTGGTCGGTGTGATGCAGTGCATGACTTGTCGTTTTCTCAGCAATCGTTTCATCAATTTCTTTGGAGGCAGCTTGACACACGCAGCCATTAGTCACTCCATCCAAATAAACATCTCACGGGGAGATTGCAGCATAGTGAGTCAGTTCTGTTAAGACATTTGTAAACGTAGCATAACAAGACAAGGTGAGGGTGAGGATTACAAACAGGGAGGGCTGTAGTCTTCCACACTCACTTTAGGGAGAATCTGTGGCCACCAATCAGCGGTACATTATGCAATGTTGGAAACTATGAGTTTCTTTATAATAGAAAACATTTGGCACATTAAAGATTTTGGTATTTATCTTTGCAGAAGCCCTACAGTTTCCACTGCACGGTACGTCTCCGCTCTGCTCGAGCCACTATAGATGGAGCGCGAGCTACGCTCAAAGGCGCATTGTTCGTTGCAATATTCTCCAAAATATTCAGTTTAGAAGCGAGAAGTCAACGAGTGATACGAAACGCCGTGAATCAAACTCCTTCATGGAGCGCTGCAGAGGTGATGTATTTTTGTTGGCGATCCCCAGAAGTTATTCTTTTTCGCTCCACGGAAATCAAACGGGATTCTTCCACTGGACAAAGCTGTAAGTGTCATAAACGTTATGATACTTACACGTTTTGTTCATCGAGATAATCTCCAAAAATAAACACCACTTTTATGATTTTTGAAGCATGAAACCAATCTGCAGAAGGCTGTAAAGGAACTCCACTAAGCTGAATGAAGGAGGACTAGTGTTCTAGTGAGGACGTTTAGTCGTCTCAGTTACACTCTTTTTAAGACACGTATAGCGTCTAAATCCACCAGAGGGGTGTTGTTAACTGACATATTTAATATCTTAGAACAAAACATTAAAATCTCTTCAGCTTGTGTTAAACACATTATTTCAGACATCTAAACCAAACATTAAAAAATAACTCTTGACTTCAAGAAGGGGGGGAACAGGAAGTGCTAAAATTGAATTTACAGGGTTTAATAATTGTAATTGTTTTGTAATAAACTGTTAACTCATATTGATGGACATACTTTATCGCATTTATACAATCTCTGAGTACAATACGTGATTATATCATCTTTGGATTGTGCACCGTCACGCTGGGGAAACTACGGCGAGCATGAACCTTGAACCTTAAAAAAACTTCTAAGATATCCAAAAAGCGGCAAACAAACAATACACAATGTCTGCGACAATTATATAATAGTTTTCCGGGGTGCCAATTTTGTGAAATCCTGGTCGAGTTGTGACGGACCCACCCTTCCACTGGGGGTTAGTGTCCTGTTTGCTGTCGATTGTGTCTTTCATGGTGCTGATCGGCAGCTGACGAGTCCCACCTAAGCCTGGTCTGGTCCCAGCTATAAAGGCCGGCCTCTCTGCTTTGGCTGCTCCTCTCCTTGGCTGACACGGCTGCTGCTTTGTTTTGTTAGGTAGTTTAGTTTAGTTTGTGTTCTTTGAATACATGTATATTTATTACTTTTACCACTCGTCTTGTCGCCCTTATGTTGCAGGCTTTGAGCCGGGTTGTAACAGAGTGAATAAAACAAATTGTGTCCGCGGGTTTGTGCTGGATGTCCAGATTCTGTCTGACCAATGGGTGTTTTCAATCCACCTTCTAGTATCGGCTCAGCTGGCTACGAACCTTAACCGAGGTGGTACTAAAAAAAACTTCAGCTAATTGAGAAAACAAAACAGAGCAAGTTGAGTCGAGTAGCAGCGTGCCGCTCCAGGCAGTGAAAGTGTGGCTCAAGATCAGCATTGTTCAAACAGCAAACTGCTGCCAGATTTTCTACTCTGAGATGATGTCATGACATGGTGTGTGTGTGTGTGTGTGT
>NW_022283694.1:0-5315 GCF_004355925.1 Anarrhichthys ocellatus
ACACACACACACACACACACCATGTCATGACATCATCTCAGAGTAGAAAATCTGGCAGCAGTTTGCTGTTTGAACAATGCTGATCTTGAGCCACACTTTCACTGCCTGGAGCGGCACGCTGCTACTCGACTCAACTTGCTCTGTTTTGTTTTCTCAATTAGCTGAAGTTTTTTTTAGTACCACCTCGGTTAAGGTTCGTAGCCAGCTGAGCCGATACTAGAAGGTGGATTGAAAACACCCATTGGTCAGACAGAATCTGGACATCCAGCACAAACCCGCGGACACAATTTGTTTTATTCACTCTGTTACAACCCGGCTCAAAGCCTGCAACATAAGGGCGACAAGACGAGTGGTAAAAGTAATAAATATACATGTATTCAAAGAACACAAACTAAACTAAACTACCTAACAAAACAAAGCAGCAGCCGTGTCAGCCAAGGAGAGGAGCAGCCAAAGCAGAGAGGCCGGCCTTTATAGCTGGGACCAGACCAGGCTTAGGTGGGACTCGTCAGCTGCCGATCAGCACCATGAAAGACACAATCGACAGCAAACAGGACACTAACCCCCAGTGGAAGGGTGGGTCCGTCACAACTCGACCAGGATTTCACAAAATTGGCACCCCGGAAAACTATTATATAATTGTCGCAGACATTGTGTATTGTTTGGTTGCCGCTTTTTGGATATCTTAGAAGTTTTTTTAAGGTTCAAGGTTCATGCTCGCCGTAGTTTCCCCAGCGTGACGGTGCACAATCCAAAGATGATATAATCACGTATTGTACTCAGAGATTGTATAAATGCGATAAAGTATGTCCATCAATATGAGTTAACAGTTTATTACAAAACAATTACAATTATTAAACCCTGTAAATTCAATTTTAGCACTTCCTGTTCCCCCCCTTCTTGAAGTCAAGAGTTATTTTTTAATGTTTGGTTTAGATGTCTGAAATAATGTGTTTAACACAAGCTGAAGAGATTTTAATGTTTTGTTCTAAGATATTAAATATGTCAGTTAACAACACCCCTCTGGTGGATTTAGACGCTATACGTGTCTTAAAAAGAGTGTAACTGAAACGACTAAACGTCCTCACTAGAACACTAGTCCTCCTTCATTCAGCTTAGTGGAGTTCCTTTACAGCCTTCTGCAGATTGGTTTCATGCTTCAAAAGTCATAAAAGTGGTGTTTATTTTTGGAGATTATCTCGATGAACAAAACGTGTAAGTATCATCACGTTTATGACACTTACAGCTTTGTCCAGTGGAAGAATCCCGTTTGATTTCCGTGGAGCGAACAAGAATAACTTCTGGGGATCGCCAACAAAAATACATCACCTCTGCAGCGCTCCATGAAGGAGTTTGATTCACGGCGTTTCGTATCACTCGTTGACTTCTCGCTTCTAAACTGAATATTTTGGAGAATATTGCAACGAACAATGCGCCTTTGAGCGTAGCTCGCGCTCCATCTATAGTGGCTCGAGCAGAGCGGAGACGTACCGTGCAGTGGAAACTGTAGGGCTTCTGCAAAGATAAATACCAAAATCTTTAATGTGCCAAATGTTTTCTATTATAAAGAAACTCATAGTTTCCAACATTGCATAATGTACCGCTGATTGGTGGCCACAGATTCTCCCTAAAGTGAGTGTGGAAGACTACAGCCCTCCCTGTTTGTAATCCTCACCCTCACCTTGTCTTGTTATGCTACGTTTACAAATGTCTTAACAGAACTGACTCACTATGCTGCAATCTCCCCGTGAGATGTTTATTTGGATGGAGTGACTAATGGCTGCGTGTGTCAAGCTGCCTCCAAAGAAATTGATGAAACGATTGCTGAGAAAACGACAAGTCATGCACTGCATCACACCGACCAACAAGCCGAAGCCTGCTTTCGTTTGTGACTTCCAAGAATAATGTGCACAAGCAACATCAAAATACTGGCCCGATTTCACTGACTTTAATAGCACATTCATGGTCCCCAGAGGATGAACCCTCAGGCTGCATTTAGACTTGGAATATTTTATAATTACATTACAGTCATGTAGCAGACACTTTTATCCAAAGCGACTTACAATTCAGTATCTCTCTATACACCCTAAGCACAGCTACGGGAGCAATTGCAAAGTGTCTTGCTCAAGGATGCGACTGGTGGAGCCGGAGGCGGGGATCGAACCGGCGATCCTTTGATTGCAGGACAGCCCTGCTCTCCACTTAGCCACGGTCACCTTTTATCTGACAGGAGCTCGTTGATGTAGTGTTGATTTAAAGCATTGGGCTGTTCTCAGTATGAACCCCTGCTCACAGCAACACTTCAATATTATGGGAAAACTTAGTTTTGCTTTTAGATGACAAGTTTGATGCCACTGTCACATCTGTTCGTTAAATATATGGCTACAGCCATGAAGCTACTGCCCCCGGCCATGAAATAGTCCATAAACCCCACATAAAATGTCACCTTTGCACACACCATATCGTATTTAGTGATGCATTTTATATCGTAGGACAAAACGTTAAAATCTCTTCAGCTTGTGTTAAACACATTATTACAGACATCTAACCATAAACACATTCAATAAACTCATTGACTTCAAGACGAGGGAACAAGAAGAGCGAGAAAGCTGACGGAGTTCCTGGTTTTAGGACTCTCTCCTGCAGCGCTCTATATTGCTGGTATGGATTCTTTAATTTGTGGGATGATTATTCATGATCTCTTTTGTTTTTTGTTATCACACCACATTGTGGACAATATACTGTTTCTAAATAAAAAAAACTAAAAGAAAATTGACTTCCATCATTTTGGCTACTCTATTTGCAAAACAAGCAGCCGTTCATTTATCCACACACACGTTTCCTCCGCAGCGAACATAAGGTCACATTTTAATGCACAAGTCTTTCTGTAAAAGAGACATCGTAATTATTATCCTCAAGCTTCACTGGTTATCACACACAGCTATAATTGCAGGATCTATATTGGTCTGTGTTCGTCTCTGCCTTCGACACACACAGAGAGAGAGAGAGGGAGAGGGAGAGAGAGAGAGGGAGCAAAAGGCAGCATTGATGGCAAATTGTCAGCGGACTTGATTTTTAGTTAGAGCGGGACTGAAGACTCGGCATCCGTAAAAACTCTCCCCCTGGAGCATAGTAACCAGAACTGTTACCATAGCAATAGTAACCACAAATCTCTCCTCCCCTCCCCCCCTCCATCTGTAAATCTATGTATCTCACACACAGATGCAACAACGTCTAGATACTACGCACACGCGTGAGCATACAAGTGCAAAACTTCTTCCTGGTGAATTTGTTTCCTCCCACAGCCGTCAACCCATCACCTCTCTGTTCCCCTGACTGCCTGCTGAAGAGAGAAGTCGTATCATGTGCAGCTCTGCTCAGGGTTTCCCGGAGGGTCGAGCTGGATTTCGTCCATCCAGTTTCACACTTGGCCTCTTAAGATCAGAGGTCGGTCATGTGGTAAATTCACACCAATTGAATAAGTATTCATGAACATGGCTCTTGTCTATTTGTGAAAGTCTCCATCTTTATTTATTCTGACGTCTATTCACAACCATTAAACATGATGATATTTTATGGGAAGCAGAGGTCAGTCTGTTCTTATTTACTGTGTCAATCCTTCACGTTTAATTCCTGGTTGATTTAGAATTGTGTGCATATTTCCATTATTTGTGTGTAAACAATGGAGAAAAACTCAAATACAGCATCTTTTTTTCTGGGAAGGTTGCCACAGACACGCAGTTCATAATACTGCAAATATATAAATATTGCAACGCTTTCATCAGCATTGACTCATCACCCTTGTGATACCTCAGCGATAGAGAAGTGACTTAACGGACATTTATTTGGAGGAAAATCTTCGAGAATGTCACTTTAAGGCCGTGGCGAATGAATGACAAAATAATTAAATACTTGCATGCGAATATTTCACATCAAAACTAGTCACACTATTCATATAGTTGCAGTACTTTTTCCAATAAAAGTTTGAATACAATTGTGCAGACAGAGGACCAAGCATCCTATCGACCACATAGCAGCGTCTTGCACCTTGTCTGAGGTAAACTGTTGTAGAGCCTAAACTACTGCAAGATATTTATCGAGTTTCCTTTTAGAAATATGCTTGGAGTGAATTTGAAATCTCTCTGGTAAACAGTTAAGTGTGGTTTATACTCGCTGCAGTAAAGCGGGCGCCCACTTTGTGCTTTCCAGACACGACTGTCACAAAGAGTTTACTGATAAAAGCCCTGTTAACATGTGTGGGGATTTCACAAAGACCATTCATTGTCTTTAAGAACCAGGAGGTCTTCAAAATCTACATTTGAAGATATATTTTGCCAGCCAAATCATATTGTTTACCTGATGTTCAACCTTCGTTAATACTTGCATATTGTAGACAGACAAAATGAACCTCTCTCCCATGCCTTCGGTTGCATTTCTATCAGTAAACAGATGAAGTTCCTCGAGTGAACGCTAGGGGGCGTACTCCATATAATAGACGGAATTACTGAGACAAAACAAAACTGTGTGGAAACAAGGCTTAACACCCAGGCGGCAACCTCCGGTTCTGCAGAGTGAAGCTGAAGCGGAATATCGGGCTTTAAAACTTGCATTCTCTCCACTGACCACCAGGGGGCGACTCCTCTGGTTGTATAGAAGTCTATGAGACAATGACTCTACTTCTCTCTTGATTTATTACCTCAGTAAACATTGTAAACATGAGTTTATGGTCTCAATCTCTAGTTTCAAGTCTTCTTCACTACAGCATGATGTTCATTTAGTACATTATGGTCCATTTAGAGTCAAACAGACCATAAAGCAGGGGATGCTTTAGGGCGGGGCTACACAGTGATTGGCAGGTCACTGCAGCTACCAGAGCCATATACAGCGTCTCAATGTCACTCCTCCACATTCCACATATGGTAACTTCCGTTCACTGGTTGTGAAAAAAACATGGTGAGGACCAAGAGGGCGAAATCACCGAACTCCAGGCTTCAAAACATCAGTCAACAAATCAATGGGTCACATGACAATGACTACATCTACTTCTTATATTCTATCTGTGCGCGTAACACCACCTGCGAAAGCATCCTAACAAACGCATTTATTTAACATAACAAACAAACTTATTAAAACTAAAAAAACATGATCTTTTCCTAAACTTAACCAAGTATTTTTTTGCTGAAACAGGTTCTTCACTGCAGGGGCTTTTCTCAGAAGCACAGATCGCTCATGCTGCCGGACATTCGTAGGTGAAGATATCTTACAGAGTATGAGGACGCCCTGTAGCGGTGAACTTCACTGTTCAAATTCCCAAT
>NW_022283695.1:0-748 GCF_004355925.1 Anarrhichthys ocellatus
CACACACACACACACACACACACACACACACACACACACACACACACTCCGGGGACCACCACCACCACCTGCAGAGCTGCAGATAAAAATTGGCTTCCAATTGCAACAGCAGCATCAGCCTGTGACTTCAGCTCATGTGAGAAAAAAGCTTCTTTTTCTTTCTCTTCCTGCAAACTTCCCTCACCTCGGTTGATTCACAAATAACAGAGTTATTCTCTACTACTGCTGCACACAAGAATCAGGGCCCAAAATAAGAAAGCATATATATGGGGAAAGGGTAACAATTTCAGTTTTTACAAAAAAACAAAATCCTTTCTAATTAAAAGGAAGGGTAACTTCACTGATAAGGTTTACCCCTGGCTGTAGAATTGTGTTGTTTCTATCATTCCTGCTACTGTTTCTGAACAGAGGAAGACACTGAGGGGGTGAACCCAAATCAATCCTGCACACTAACTGCGGCAAAGTCCTGCAACCACTCCGGTCTGTTAAACTTGGCAGAGACAACACCTTGAAGTGGGCTTAGAGGAGAAAGTGAACAAGACAAAGAAGCCTAATTGGGCTGAAAATGATGGTAAATTGCAGCACAGCGGGAGGCCTTTACGCTTGCTGTCTGCACGCTGGGTGGAGGAAGAATATTTATAACCAGAGAAGAGGAGGAGAAAGATGAGGAGGCTATAGAAATATGCTCGCAAGGAAATACCTGGGCACAGTGGACAAAGGTTAGGGGGGGGGGGGGGGGGGGGGGGGG
>NW_022283695.1:848-5313 GCF_004355925.1 Anarrhichthys ocellatus
GGGCAATGAATCTGTACTTTAACTCAAAGGCAAGAGCAAAGTGCAAATACAACCAGGGGGTTCATTTTTAGTGCAATTCTAACAATCTGTGGAGTCCCTTGTGGGGCTGAACTAGATCTGCACTATTTGTTTTGCTGGCACAACTTTGATGAACTACAACTAACATGCAAGTGGCTGTTAGTGAGCCAGCTAGCTCGGAGAGGTTCCCCACTTTCAGGAACACAACTGATGTGATGTACAATTATACAAACAACATGCCAAGGACAGCCCAGTACAGAAAAACAAAAGAGAGCTATAATAGTTCACCAACTAGCCCTCTACACAGTCCCTTTGTCACCGATCCTCAACACCTCCTATTGAGTAAGGGTGCGTGGATGAATTTCACTGTACCTGATTCTAATTGGCCGGAGCCTGAACAGCCCAACAGTCCATTGACTCTGTTGGCTGTCAAGACAGATACATCAGAGTTTTAAATATCAATAATCTGAGATTATTGCAAATATGTGGTTTTTAATGGCCACTAGAAACTCAAGCTGTACTGATGTACATGCTGTACTGTGATAGAGGAAACCTCCAGCTTCTCTCCTCAAATGCAAATTGTGAATTGGTTCCCCAAGTCTCTTAATAGCCAATGTGTTTTTTGGTATTGATTAGTAAAAGCTTAGTGAACGGTAAAGCTGTACTGGTTGTTCCACATCAAATCGACTCGCTATGTCGCAATTTGGAATTTATTTTGGAATTTTGGAATTTTATTTTGAATTTTGGAATTTCCCCAATTAGCAAAAAAAGGCAGAAAGTGGTAAACTCAAGTCCAGGCCTCAAAATGTTCCTTCAGAAACCTGTGGCAGACATCACAGATGGTATGTGCTTCTACACTTTCAGTTTTCTACCCTTCTTTCATAACTGACTATCACCCGCTATTGGCCCAGGACTGATGGTCGCAGCAGTTTAAACTTGCTAAACGGGTGGGATTAAAGTAATGCTAATGCTCCAAAGAGGCACAGCTCAACGTGGCAAAGCTGACTGTGCACAACGGAGGAGGAAGACGAGAGAGGGAGAGAAGGGGTGAGGGATTAAGCCTTGTTTAATGGGATTCCTAACTCTCTTTCTCTCTGAGCACAAAGGCATCTCAGAGACTTTGGCGGCTCCACCATTTTCTCTCCCGCTGGATTAACTCTGCCGTCGTAAGAGAAAATCGGCCCTGCTGGGCAGATTTACCCACCTCCTGCACCTCTGATGGCAGCAACGAAAAAAGGGAACCACGCGCCAGCTGCGTGCATCAAAACAACACCGGTTGAATGCAGAGAAGACGCTGCCGATGTCTGGGATCCCAGCATCAAAGATGTATCCCAGACAGTGAAATAATAGGCTTTGGCAAGCGTCAGGCAGAGGATGTTAATTTGTTCTGTAATGACTGTGAAGAGATGTGGAGGCGAGAGCAAGATGCAAAGTAGGGGAGCGCCAGCTGATCACTGGGAGTGCTCCAGGAATATTCTGGGTGTGTGTCTGAGGGTGTGTAGTTAGGATTTTAAGAAAAAGGGTCAATATATTGACCTCTCTGTGGCGGAGTTGTAAATAGAATACTTTGCTTGTATATGGATGCAATACACACACGTCTCACCTGTACATGAAGGGGGCCACAGTGGCAGTATTGGGGTGGTTGTGCTGCTGCTGCTGGGGAAGCTGAACTACTCCGTTCCCTCCAAGAGCTCCTCCTCCACAACCCCCTCCCATTATCCCACTGGACCCAGACAGGGCTGAGGTGCTGGTGGAGGAGGTCATGCTGGTCCTTTTGCCCTCTGGGCCCCCACTGGGGCGCTGTATGTAGAAACTCCCACCCTGCCCTCCTTTCGTCAGCTTGGCTCGGTCCCCCTCTCCTCCGCGCATGTTGCCGCTGCTGTTCAAGGCGCTCTGGCTCTGTGGCTTGGATGTCGTGGTGGTGGGAGCTTTAAGTCCCGGCTTGGGGATGCTGCTGGAAGCCGAGGAGGCACCGCCTTCTTTCTTCCCAGATGACGGCTTCCCTCCCTTGGGGATGAGGCTGGCAATTTTGGAGGTCTTCTTGGTGGAGTCGGCAAATGACTCGCGCTCCTCTTTGGGTGGAGAGCTGTCCTTAGAGGATTTCCCAGATCTGCTTTTGTCCTCCTTGTCTTTGGATGAGGCCATGGACCTGCTGCCGTTGGCAGACGCTTTTGAAGAGGAGGGGTTGGAAGAAGAGGAGGTCTTGCTTGGTGCAGCGAGGGACGGTGGGGTGGTCTTGGTAGACATCTGCTTGGCCGTAGCGCTGCTACTACCGCTGCTGCACACCGACCCCGTGGGCGTCAATCCCTCCTCACCGTATTCCGACATGTCGTCTTCCTCCTGCAGAGACATCTCCGCCACGGACGGAGACGCTCGTGAAGCCGATCTGGGGTTGATCAGGCGGAACTTCTCCAGCATGGACCTCTGGGGTCCGCCACCGCCAGCCGACCCTAATTTTGACCCATCGCCTCCGTGCGGCTGAAGGCCTTCAGAGGCCTGGGGTGAAAGGGTTGGGGAGGGCGAGTGCATGGGGCTGGCCAGCATGGACGAAGTGGCGCTGTGCTTGAGGTTCATGGACTTGCTGCGCCAGGACTTGCCGGTGGTGGGTGAGGGGATGGCAGAGGCCAGCTGCTGCCCGCTGAGGCTGGTGGGGACCGTCCCACCAATACCGCTCCCATTCATCCCGCCGGGTACTGGGATACCCCTCACCGCTTCTGAACCAGGGAAGAAGAGACAAACAGGAAATATTTTTTATTATTTAAAGCAGGGTTATTTGGTACATACAGTATGTCATATTTCCAATTCAAATAACTGAGCCACTGACAGACTTGATTAAAACTTTCAGTGTTACAAATTCAATTGCATTATATCTGTTTTAATTCTGTTCTGCATTCATAGTCACTGATATCTACTTTGAGGAAAATATGACATAGTTGTAGTATCCACTGGAGTGACTCTGACAATGGTAAGGACCAACATTTGTTGGATCAAACACTCAAGTTCTGATTGTGGCAAACTTTCACAGTCTTCCTGGATTTATCCGACATGAGAAACAACCTTTTCCAAAGTCACAGCTGAATACTCTGCTGTTGTTCCTCTATGGTTTTGCACACATTTAGCTCAAAAGTCAAGCAAGAATTGGAAACTTTCAGCGGATTTCAGTGTTTAGTCCCAGTTGGCAGAATATCTACGGCATGTTGGGTTAAAAAAAGAAGGAAAAAAAAGATTCTCCAAGGAGTTTGCACTCAAGTGTGCTGTAGCTTCGTGTTCAGACTTCCACTCTCCTGATTTACACTTGTATAGAGACTTGTCACAGCATGTTTGAAGGTGGATGACTGTGGATGACTGTGGATGTTGTAACCGTGACAATGGATGGAGAATTTCCTTCGGAGGACACCATTCACCCAGATTTACTGTTCAACATCTTCAGCCTTAGATGATAGTACTCTAAGAGTTTGAGGAGCGACTTTTGAATTTAGTGTTTTGAATGTAACTACTTTTTATGTCAGAGATTTTCTACCTTTCCTAGAATTATGGGTCTAGAAAGTATGTAGATAGAAGTAAAAAGTGGGCACTTCTATCTCAACTCAAAAATGTCTACATATTGAGGATGCAGTGGGTGTAGAAAACCTGATGCCTGCCTCTGATCCGGGGATTTCTCCCTGTATGATTGTCCGTCGCTGGTAGAAAATGGCAGCTCAGTTAGAAAGCCCTCACTCCTTGTGAGACTTCAAAACCAAAATCCCTGAAAAGCTGCTGGAAATAACGGGTCATCGTGTCATCCACGTTTAACCATCTATCTACACATATAAGAGCATTCGGGACGTACATCACAGTGGATGGATTTCAGCTTGGATTTGTCACCCTGGGGATTTGTTTTTACCTCGAGCAGCGATATGGAGCAGTGTTTTGATGAGAAACGCTGAATTCAAACAGAGCACAAGTTCGCTGGTTGTGTACATTCACCTCTATTATGTGCAAATAAAGGGATTAGTGGCAGCAACGTTCACTGACATACAATACTGGGATGTGATATGTACAGTATGTATTACATGTAGCGATTTACGAAAGATACGTCAAAGTCACAACTAATCATGTAATCGATGCCAAAAGTCAAATATTAATCACGTAGCAAATTTTTTTGGGCTGTTTATCATAGTTTTACAAATAATATCCAGAGATATTCTTTCGTATTTGACCACTTATCGCATTCACTGGCATGTTTTACCATGACAGGCCCGAATGGTGAGCTACGATGCATTACAAATGTGTTTACATCTACCAGATTTACAGTTAAATGGTGCTAGAAAAATATGACACGCAAATACACCCGCACAGAGCACATAAACATCTGTCATGCATGTAAAATATATGTTTTTAAGAGTCCCGCATTGACCTTTACACACACACACACACACACACACACACACACACACACACACACACA
>NW_022283696.1:0-748 GCF_004355925.1 Anarrhichthys ocellatus
CACACACACACACACACACACACACACACACACACACACACACACACTCCGGGGACCACCACCACCACCTGCAGAGCTGCAGATAAAAATTGGCTTCCAATTGCAACAGCAGCATCAGCCTGTGACTTCAGCTCATGTGAGAAAAAAGCTTCTTTTTCTTTCTCTTCCTGCAAACTTCCCTCACCTCGGTTGATTCACAAATAACAGAGTTATTCTCTACTACTGCTGCACACAAGAATCAGGGCCCAAAATAAGAAAGCATATATATGGGGAAAGGGTAACAATTTCAGTTTTTACAAAAAAACAAAATCCTTTCTAATTAAAAGGAAGGGTAACTTCACTGATAAGGTTTACCCCTGGCTGTAGAATTGTGTTGTTTCTATCATTCCTGCTACTGTTTCTGAACAGAGGAAGACACTGAGGGGGTGAACCCAAATCAATCCTGCACACTAACTGCGGCAAAGTCCTGCAACCACTCCGGTCTGTTAAACTTGGCAGAGACAACACCTTGAAGTGGGCTTAGAGGAGAAAGTGAACAAGACAAAGAAGCCTAATTGGGCTGAAAATGATGGTAAATTGCAGCACAGCGGGAGGCCTTTACGCTTGCTGTCTGCACGCTGGGTGGAGGAAGAATATTTATAACCAGAGAAGAGGAGGAGAAAGATGAGGAGGCTATAGAAATATGCTCGCAAGGAAATACCTGGGCACAGTGGACAAAGGTTAGGGGGGGGGGGGGGGGGGGGGGGGG
>NW_022283696.1:848-5313 GCF_004355925.1 Anarrhichthys ocellatus
GGGCAATGAATCTGTACTTTAACTCAAAGGCAAGAGCAAAGTGCAAATACAACCAGGGGGTTCATTTTTAGTGCAATTCTAACAATCTGTGGAGTCCCTTGTGGGGCTGAACTAGATCTGCACTATTTGTTTTGCTGGCACAACTTTGATGAACTACAACTAACATGCAAGTGGCTGTTAGTGAGCCAGCTAGCTCGGAGAGGTTCCCCACTTTCAGGAACACAACTGATGTGATGTACAATTATACAAACAACATGCCAAGGACAGCCCAGTACAGAAAAACAAAAGAGAGCTATAATAGTTCACCAACTAGCCCTCTACACAGTCCCTTTGTCACCGATCCTCAACACCTCCTATTGAGTAAGGGTGCGTGGATGAATTTCACTGTACCTGATTCTAATTGGCCGGAGCCTGAACAGCCCAACAGTCCATTGACTCTGTTGGCTGTCAAGACAGATACATCAGAGTTTTAAATATCAATAATCTGAGATTATTGCAAATATGTGGTTTTTAATGGCCACTAGAAACTCAAGCTGTACTGATGTACATGCTGTACTGTGATAGAGGAAACCTCCAGCTTCTCTCCTCAAATGCAAATTGTGAATTGGTTCCCCAAGTCTCTTAATAGCCAATGTGTTTTTTGGTATTGATTAGTAAAAGCTTAGTGAACGGTAAAGCTGTACTGGTTGTTCCACATCAAATCGACTCGCTATGTCGCAATTTGGAATTTATTTTGGAATTTTGGAATTTTATTTTGAATTTTGGAATTTCCCCAATTAGCAAAAAAAGGCAGAAAGTGGTAAACTCAAGTCCAGGCCTCAAAATGTTCCTTCAGAAACCTGTGGCAGACATCACAGATGGTATGTGCTTCTACACTTTCAGTTTTCTACCCTTCTTTCATAACTGACTATCACCCGCTATTGGCCCAGGACTGATGGTCGCAGCAGTTTAAACTTGCTAAACGGGTGGGATTAAAGTAATGCTAATGCTCCAAAGAGGCACAGCTCAACGTGGCAAAGCTGACTGTGCACAACGGAGGAGGAAGACGAGAGAGGGAGAGAAGGGGTGAGGGATTAAGCCTTGTTTAATGGGATTCCTAACTCTCTTTCTCTCTGAGCACAAAGGCATCTCAGAGACTTTGGCGGCTCCACCATTTTCTCTCCCGCTGGATTAACTCTGCCGTCGTAAGAGAAAATCGGCCCTGCTGGGCAGATTTACCCACCTCCTGCACCTCTGATGGCAGCAACGAAAAAAGGGAACCACGCGCCAGCTGCGTGCATCAAAACAACACCGGTTGAATGCAGAGAAGACGCTGCCGATGTCTGGGATCCCAGCATCAAAGATGTATCCCAGACAGTGAAATAATAGGCTTTGGCAAGCGTCAGGCAGAGGATGTTAATTTGTTCTGTAATGACTGTGAAGAGATGTGGAGGCGAGAGCAAGATGCAAAGTAGGGGAGCGCCAGCTGATCACTGGGAGTGCTCCAGGAATATTCTGGGTGTGTGTCTGAGGGTGTGTAGTTAGGATTTTAAGAAAAAGGGTCAATATATTGACCTCTCTGTGGCGGAGTTGTAAATAGAATACTTTGCTTGTATATGGATGCAATACACACACGTCTCACCTGTACATGAAGGGGGCCACAGTGGCAGTATTGGGGTGGTTGTGCTGCTGCTGCTGGGGAAGCTGAACTACTCCGTTCCCTCCAAGAGCTCCTCCTCCACAACCCCCTCCCATTATCCCACTGGACCCAGACAGGGCTGAGGTGCTGGTGGAGGAGGTCATGCTGGTCCTTTTGCCCTCTGGGCCCCCACTGGGGCGCTGTATGTAGAAACTCCCACCCTGCCCTCCTTTCGTCAGCTTGGCTCGGTCCCCCTCTCCTCCGCGCATGTTGCCGCTGCTGTTCAAGGCGCTCTGGCTCTGTGGCTTGGATGTCGTGGTGGTGGGAGCTTTAAGTCCCGGCTTGGGGATGCTGCTGGAAGCCGAGGAGGCACCGCCTTCTTTCTTCCCAGATGACGGCTTCCCTCCCTTGGGGATGAGGCTGGCAATTTTGGAGGTCTTCTTGGTGGAGTCGGCAAATGACTCGCGCTCCTCTTTGGGTGGAGAGCTGTCCTTAGAGGATTTCCCAGATCTGCTTTTGTCCTCCTTGTCTTTGGATGAGGCCATGGACCTGCTGCCGTTGGCAGACGCTTTTGAAGAGGAGGGGTTGGAAGAAGAGGAGGTCTTGCTTGGTGCAGCGAGGGACGGTGGGGTGGTCTTGGTAGACATCTGCTTGGCCGTAGCGCTGCTACTACCGCTGCTGCACACCGACCCCGTGGGCGTCAATCCCTCCTCACCGTATTCCGACATGTCGTCTTCCTCCTGCAGAGACATCTCCGCCACGGACGGAGACGCTCGTGAAGCCGATCTGGGGTTGATCAGGCGGAACTTCTCCAGCATGGACCTCTGGGGTCCGCCACCGCCAGCCGACCCTAATTTTGACCCATCGCCTCCGTGCGGCTGAAGGCCTTCAGAGGCCTGGGGTGAAAGGGTTGGGGAGGGCGAGTGCATGGGGCTGGCCAGCATGGACGAAGTGGCGCTGTGCTTGAGGTTCATGGACTTGCTGCGCCAGGACTTGCCGGTGGTGGGTGAGGGGATGGCAGAGGCCAGCTGCTGCCCGCTGAGGCTGGTGGGGACCGTCCCACCAATACCGCTCCCATTCATCCCGCCGGGTACTGGGATACCCCTCACCGCTTCTGAACCAGGGAAGAAGAGACAAACAGGAAATATTTTTTATTATTTAAAGCAGGGTTATTTGGTACATACAGTATGTCATATTTCCAATTCAAATAACTGAGCCACTGACAGACTTGATTAAAACTTTCAGTGTTACAAATTCAATTGCATTATATCTGTTTTAATTCTGTTCTGCATTCATAGTCACTGATATCTACTTTGAGGAAAATATGACATAGTTGTAGTATCCACTGGAGTGACTCTGACAATGGTAAGGACCAACATTTGTTGGATCAAACACTCAAGTTCTGATTGTGGCAAACTTTCACAGTCTTCCTGGATTTATCCGACATGAGAAACAACCTTTTCCAAAGTCACAGCTGAATACTCTGCTGTTGTTCCTCTATGGTTTTGCACACATTTAGCTCAAAAGTCAAGCAAGAATTGGAAACTTTCAGCGGATTTCAGTGTTTAGTCCCAGTTGGCAGAATATCTACGGCATGTTGGGTTAAAAAAAGAAGGAAAAAAAAGATTCTCCAAGGAGTTTGCACTCAAGTGTGCTGTAGCTTCGTGTTCAGACTTCCACTCTCCTGATTTACACTTGTATAGAGACTTGTCACAGCATGTTTGAAGGTGGATGACTGTGGATGACTGTGGATGTTGTAACCGTGACAATGGATGGAGAATTTCCTTCGGAGGACACCATTCACCCAGATTTACTGTTCAACATCTTCAGCCTTAGATGATAGTACTCTAAGAGTTTGAGGAGCGACTTTTGAATTTAGTGTTTTGAATGTAACTACTTTTTATGTCAGAGATTTTCTACCTTTCCTAGAATTATGGGTCTAGAAAGTATGTAGATAGAAGTAAAAAGTGGGCACTTCTATCTCAACTCAAAAATGTCTACATATTGAGGATGCAGTGGGTGTAGAAAACCTGATGCCTGCCTCTGATCCGGGGATTTCTCCCTGTATGATTGTCCGTCGCTGGTAGAAAATGGCAGCTCAGTTAGAAAGCCCTCACTCCTTGTGAGACTTCAAAACCAAAATCCCTGAAAAGCTGCTGGAAATAACGGGTCATCGTGTCATCCACGTTTAACCATCTATCTACACATATAAGAGCATTCGGGACGTACATCACAGTGGATGGATTTCAGCTTGGATTTGTCACCCTGGGGATTTGTTTTTACCTCGAGCAGCGATATGGAGCAGTGTTTTGATGAGAAACGCTGAATTCAAACAGAGCACAAGTTCGCTGGTTGTGTACATTCACCTCTATTATGTGCAAATAAAGGGATTAGTGGCAGCAACGTTCACTGACATACAATACTGGGATGTGATATGTACAGTATGTATTACATGTAGCGATTTACGAAAGATACGTCAAAGTCACAACTAATCATGTAATCGATGCCAAAAGTCAAATATTAATCACGTAGCAAATTTTTTTGGGCTGTTTATCATAGTTTTACAAATAATATCCAGAGATATTCTTTCGTATTTGACCACTTATCGCATTCACTGGCATGTTTTACCATGACAGGCCCGAATGGTGAGCTACGATGCATTACAAATGTGTTTACATCTACCAGATTTACAGTTAAATGGTGCTAGAAAAATATGACACGCAAATACACCCGCACAGAGCACATAAACATCTGTCATGCATGTAAAATATATGTTTTTAAGAGTCCCGCATTGACCTTTACACACACACACACACACACACACACACACACACACACACACACACA
>NW_022283697.1:0-4917 GCF_004355925.1 Anarrhichthys ocellatus
TATTTATTTAATTTTTATTTTTTCCCCATTTATCTTGTATTTTCCCGTCCTATTTATTCATTTCTTATTTTTTCAGATATTTTATCGATATTATTGTTTTAGTTGTAACTTCATTTCTTCATAATTTATCTTCTCTGGTGTTTTTATAGAAATAAAGTATCAGTAACAGATTTAACAGATTAAAGTCTCATTGAGGCATCGTGTTGGTTTAACGCTTACGTCCCAAACTAAGACGTGGAGCCGGTCTCCTTCAGAGGATCTCAGCTGGTCTGTGGCCAGATCTCCTCCCTGAGAGTCAACAATCCTCCTCCTCCTCCTCCTCCTCATCCTCATCAGCTGGAGGATGAGCGGATTAGCTGCTCGGGTATTATTCTGGCATTAAAGTGAATCTGTAGTCTTTGTGTTTCACTCATCAGCTGATTGCAGACGTTTCCTTCCTCCGCTCTTTAGATTTTTGACCAACAGGAAAGATGAAGATCATTTCTTTGAATTCATTTTGTCGACTGCTCTTTTAACGTTGTTGCTTTCGGCTCCTCTCAGGTCGGTAACATTTGTTTCCTCGGTTGTTTTCGTGCATTAGTTGTGAAATCAGCAGAGACGTTGATGTGAGCCGATGCTCTCACAGTGAATGAGTATCAGTTCATAGCTCTTTGATCTTCTTTGGTTTAAACACGCTGCTGCTTTAGAATTGTTCAGTTTATCAGAGTCGGTTTGTTGCTGAGTTTGCATTTAGAACGAGTCACTTGGTGATCTTTGGAGGCTTCCAGCTTCTTTCCTCTGTGACGGTGAACTGAATATCTGTGAGACGTCATCTTCAACATTTAGAGACAAAAACAAATCAAGAAAATAACTGAGAGATTAATCAACGATGCAAATAATCTTTAGTTTCAGCCGTGAGATCAAAAGTTCTGAAGGAAAACCTCGAGGAGCCAAAGGTTCACATTTCTGTTCCCTCGATGTTGAAAGAAACATAATCTTTGGATTTTTAATCATCAGTGTTTAATAACTCACTGACTCATCAAGATGTACGAGGACGACCCGGAGCAGTCGATTAGAGTTCTAGTAGCGATGACATCCTCAGGATACCGTCTCTAAAGACGCACTCATAGAATAATAATATGCTGTTAGAGTGGTCCTCGTCCTGGAGGAGAGGAGGGTCCTCAGAGGGGGTCCCGGTCCTCTAACATTCCTCTGGACCCTCTCTGATCCTCCGTGGTGGGTTCACTGGTCCTCGTTGTTTCAGTGGTTTGGATTAACGCTCCTCTCTGCTGCAGACCATAAACAGATTAGTGGCCATCTGTACCATGGGGGGGGAGCAGATGCTCTGAGGTCAGTGTGGCAGGAGGGACGTCTGCGCTGTCTCCGGTGAAAGTGCTAATAAAGTTATTTTAGAGCCTGCAGAGACACGTTAACTAGTCTGGTTGATGAACTCGCTGCTTTGTTTTAGTCCGTCGTCTCTTTTATGAATATTGTTGAACTTTCTGTTGTTTGTGTTTTTAAGTGAGCTTGTGTAGAACTTCACATTTTTCTTCCCCCGTTCTAGAAAGAAGAACTTGATTTCTTAAATATTGCCGGAGTCCTCGTGGAGCTCACCTGTGTTCCTTCATCACCGTGTGACCTCGTGACCTCGTGACTCACATCTGCTGCCGTGTTCTCACAGACCGACGGCAAAATTGCAGGTGTGAGAGCGAGAAGGAGGCTCGGCGAAATTACAAGGCAGAGGGAGTCTGAGGGTGCAGCTTTCATCCTCCTCCTCCTCCTCCTCCTCCTCAGGCCTGAGGAGGAGGAGGAGGAGGAGGAGAGATTGATGAGTCGTGTCAGATATTATAATACTTGATCTCACCTTCTCGGGGAAGTTCACAGGGTGATTCTTAGTGGAAATAAATGAGAAAGAAAGAATCTTTTTAGCATAAATCCAGTGAAGTGTCGGACTCGTTCTACTTTATTCTTGTTTCTCTTCTCACCTGAGGCCGTGTGGCTCATTTGGTTCGGTGTCGCTTGTGAAAGAAACTGTTTTCTTTGGCTTTATTTGGGGTAACAGCTGACCGTGGACCCCCACTACGGGGCTTCTTCGTGCCTCATTACATGCATCAGCTGGAGCGAGACGTCAGCGTGACGCTGCGTCTTTAAAGCCAATCAGCGTTGAGATTCTCCTCCTGTCAGCTCTGACGATAATATAAATAATAATATAATATCTGTCTGTTCACCAGAGCTCTATAATACCTCATATTATACATCACTATGTGTATGAATATATGTGTATAAACAATGTGGTACAAACAATAACTACGCTGCCGTATTTACGCCGATGTGACATTATGTTGAGTGTTGATGGAGCTGCTACAGTGTTAGCTTAGCATAGCACCGATCCATCAGAACTACATTCAGAAAACAAGCATTTTAAAAGTTGTTTGTTTGTCGTCTTGTAGAGAAAACTAACGAAACATGAATTCAGACTTTTTACAAATCAGCATCATTATGTCGTTATTTCAGCATCATTTTTATTAGTTTATTGCATTTAAATCACAGCTAAATGTGTTTATTCTGGGTTCATACAGCTGCAGGAAACAGCTGACGTGTGTCTCGTTAGACAGTGAATACAGCTCCTGGTGATGCTATAAACTTATAAAAGCAGCCATGTTGGTTATTTTGCTTCGTGTTTGTTGTGAACGTTGTTGAGTCACAGATTCTATTGGTGCAGAAACAGGAGAAAGTGAAGTGTAGACTGGCTCACAGTGTGTGTGTGTGTGTGTGTGTGTGTGCGTGTGTGTGTGCGTGATTGTTGTCAGATGGTCTTTAGTGTGCTGCTGTTAACAGGAGGGCCAACAGTTCATCTCCCAGCAGGGAGGACGAGCAGCAGCTCTGTGTTTACAGAAAGGACTGTGACACACATAGAGACGCATCACAGGAAACACATGAAGCGTTAAATCACTGAGTCGTAGCTGTCGCACACACTTCACTCATAAAAACTCTTTTTACTGAGACGCTCAGTTAGTTTAGAAGCTTTGGAAACTTAAAAATCTCCATGCGAGTAAATATTTATCAGTCAAATCAAATAGTTTATATTCAACCTTAGTTTCTTTAGAACACATTTAATACTGGACGTGTTTCTCTGCAGGGTTTGTATGACGGTGATGAAGTAGTTCATGAATATGAGATATGAGTTCATAGATGATTATAACTCCTCTCTAGTGGAGCTTAGTTTATGGAGTTTCATGTTTCACTCGTCGTGTGAACAGGAAGCAGGTTGTCTGCTGGTCGGTTGCTCAGAGTATTATTGTACTTCCTGTAATAAAAAGTATTGTTTGATAATTAAGATCTTTTGTGTTTCCCACAAATCAAAGTTTTAACAGATTAAAACACGTCTTTCACTGTGACCCAAACAGGAAGTGAAGGTCTTTGTCTGCGTCATCATTTTTAAACTCTGCTCGTCCAGACGAAAATTATATTATATTGATATTTCAAAATAAAATGCCATCAGTGGAGTTTAACGGTTGCGTTTTAACGGTAGAGCGGACGATAGACGTATTTTAGCAAACGTTACCCGTTTAAAACAAAAACAGAGTTGTTTGGATTTAACATAATTAAGTCTTCATCATGTGACCGTCCTGTTATTCATTCATTCATTTATTAATCTAAAAGATCAATGTGTGACGCTGTGAGCAGAGATTCTGATCTTAATGGTTTCATCTTTACTTCCAGTTAACAGTGTGTGTGGGGTGTGTGTGTGTGTGTGTGTGTGTGTGTGTGTGTGTGTGTGTGTGTGTGTGTGTGTGCGTGTGTGTGTGTGTGTGTGTGTGTGAGGCAGAGACAAAGGAAGAGTTGTTTTTGTTGTTTCTGGGGGAGGTGTTTAATTACTCAACGTACAGGTGATGACTGATTCTTTACTCTGTTTATCTTATTTATTGCACATTCAGAGAATGAAACATCTTATTTGATCTGATTCTTCCTCAAAACATAAACGTTTAGAATTACATGTTCTGTTACTTAACAACAATAATTCACCAGAATACCCGACATTTCTGACAGTGTAAATATTTATGGAATTCACACTGAAACTTACGAGTGTTTATGAGCTGATTCATGACTCATTAACTCCACCAAGTCTTTCTCAGTGTAACGTGAGCAGCCTCTCGGTAACCTGAAGGGGGGGGGGGGGCCGCCCTGGTCAATGTTCAGGGGATGAAGGTCTCAGCGTCAGGTTGCATTAATCCCTGTTGTTCGGCTACAGGTGATAGCGCTGCTTCAGTAAACAGGCTATTGTCCTGCTAACAGCTGATCGCCCTGATTTTGGTTCTCAGGAATCTCCTTCGTCTCCACACGAGATCGTTTATCAGGAAAGACGTGGAAGGGTCGTCTTCTGTCAGACGAGAAGAAATAAAACATTTATTTTATACTTTGTCTGTTTACGTCTGTAGATTTCTACTAAATTCACCAAAAGTTACCATTACATAATGCCTCATTTGCATATTTAAACATAACATTTCATAAAACTTGTAACACAATAAATACTCCTCTTAATGTGAGTGATGAAGTGGTGAAGTTTCATGGTGATATCTGTGAGTTCATGTTGTGACTCTATTCACCTGTAGAGTCTCTTAATGTGAGTGATGAAGTGGTGAAGTCTCATGGTGATATCTATGAGTTCATGTGTTCACCTGTAGAGTCTTCTTAATGTGAGTGATGAAGTGGTGAAGTTTCATGGTGATATCTATGAGTTCATGTTGTGACTCTATTCACCTGTAGAGTCTTCTTAATGTGAGTGATGAAGTGGTGAAGTCTCATGGTGATATCTATGAGTTCATGTGTTCACCTGTAGAGTCTTCTTAATGTGAGTGATGAAGTGGTGAAGTTTCATGGTGATATCTGAGAGTTCATGTGTTCACCTGTAGAGTCTTCTTAATGTGAGTGATGAAG
>NW_022283697.1:5017-5311 GCF_004355925.1 Anarrhichthys ocellatus
TTCATGGTGATATCTATGAGTTCATGTTGTGACCCTATTCACCTGTACAGTCTTCTTAATCTGAGTGATGAAGTGGTGAAGTTTCATGGTGATATCTGTGAGTTCATGTTGTGACTCTATTCACCTGTAGAGTCTTCTTAATGTGAGTGATGAAGTGGTGAAGTTTCATGGTGATATCTATGAGTTCATGTTGTGACTCTATTCACCTGTAGAGTCTTCTTAATGTGAGTGATGAAGTGGTGAAGTCTCATGGTGATATCATGAGTTCATGTGTTCACCTGTAGAGTCTTCTTA
>NW_022283698.1:0-2374 GCF_004355925.1 Anarrhichthys ocellatus
ATATACATATATATACATATACATATACATATACACATATATATACATATATATACATATATATACATATATATACATATATACATATATACATATATATACATATATACACATATATACATATATACACATATATACACATATACACATATATACATATATACATATATATACATATATACATATATATATATGTATACATATATATACATATATATATATATATACATATATTATCAGTTCTTAGTAAAAAAAAACATTAATATTAATAAATAATTAATGTAACAAAAATACAACTTTTTCCTATAGATACTCTGGCGATATCAGGATGTTATTTTAACACTATTTGTTACATCACAGCAGTCGGAACTACTTTTTTCATGAATATTTGGTAATACGACACCAATCCCTCCAGGCCCCGCCTCCCCCCAGACCTCTGCTCCAATCACATGGTCTGTCTGATGGTCACAGAATTCAGAACTTGTATCGATGTAAACAACCACTTCTGTACAAAAACAAACAAATCAACAACCCCAAGCTTCAGATAGAAAACAACAAAACAACCAAACTGAAGAGATTTAACTGTACAATTCATAAAGTCATAAATTCATCCTCATTTCTTTCTTTCCGTTGTCACTGTACACTTTCTCTTTAACAAATAAAAAACATCAAATCAAATATTTCTCCTTGAGTTGGCGTCTCGCTCTCAGCTCATATGTAAAATAGAGTCTCCGTTAATATTTGCCTATTTACAGGGTTGCAGTATGTACACGTTTTTTAATTCTTCAGTGTTTTCACGCGGGCGTCACAGCGGACGGCCTCGACCCAAGAGACCATCCGCCTCCCCCAAAAATTATAGATCCCAGCTGATTAACAGGCGGAAGCTGTGATTGGTCCATAATTACTGGAAGGTTTAGTTGATTTAATTCAACGGTTCAGTTTCTGCCCAGAAGTACAGTGGGATCTCTAATGAAACACCCAGGAAGTGGTCCTGAGACAGACTAGTGCCATGTCATCTTCACTGGGTTTCGCTTTGTGGCCAAAACAAAGGCCGTAAACGTCTCCGCCTCGACAAGAACGTGACAGCAAATACAGAGCTTTTGAGATTTAGATCTCAGACCGAGTGACGGAATCTAAAATGAGTCAAAGTCGACTGACAACACACGAGATACGACAGCCGATGTTCCTCCAACTCACGTTAACTCACGAGTTCAAACTTCCAGCGTTCTGGAAACACTTCAACTTGCATTCCTGAACATTTTAATTTGCATCCCCGAAAATGAACTTGCGTTCTGGAAACTTGGGACTTTTGTTTGGGGTTGAAAATCGTGTTTTGGGAATTCAAACTTGTGTTCTCAGGAATTCTTGGAAACGTTTTGGTCAAAAAAGATTTTAAGACTCAGGTTCTTGTCAAAGCGGAGACGTTCCGCAGGTTCCGGCCCGTCCAGAATCAAGTCGCTTCAGTTCAAATATTTAAAATGTGAGAACAGAGACTTTCATCTAGTGAAGCTAAATAAAACAACCTTTAAGCTGAGCATGAGTTACTATTTAAAACTATTTACGCTTTTTAAACTTTTTTCACTTTGTCCACGAAGTCCCCAAACTACCAAAATAAGAGCCAGGTTGTAAAAGAATCTTACCAAAATAAAGTGGACTTTAACTATAAGCTGTTGGGTCTTCAAGCTGGACTCTAGAGGTTTGACCTGGTCTTGGACAGGAGGACTTGTCTCTGGACGGGATCGGCCTCACTGAGCTTTCACAAACAGGAAGTTATGTTACAGATGGAGAATGATGAAGTCTCACTGCCACCAGAGCTGAGCACATGTTTAAAACATTTACACCTTTTCACATCATTTATACAAACAGGAGAACCGTCCTGATGCTCTGTAGAGTTCCACCCAACAAACCAACAGAGACGTTCATTCAACTTCCTGTAAATCCTCAAAACAAGTCCAAAGGTCCATTAATGTGAGAAGGGAAGTCTTATAATAACCATTTTATCTCCACATATTATGACTCTCTCATATAATTGCTATTGTTCGACATGTTTGTAACATGTAGCAATAATACAAAGAATCATTTCTTCAAATGCTTCGATGGAGAAAACAAACCAGAGTAAAGAGTTGGACTCAGACCTGGTGGACATCACAGCAGAAAGAAACAACAACTATGTAGATTTCTATTGTTATAGTAAATACGACTGACGTGTGATCAGCTGTACAAACACAGAACCAATCGATTGCAACACAACTGGACTCAACTGAACTGAACTCTACTGAGAAGATGTAGAATAAAGAGTAAACGAAACCTCTCCGTGTCTCTGAGCCCTGAGGTTTGGCAAAAAAGTGCTTCGTTGCTGCGATAAGTTGACCAA
>NW_022283698.1:2384-5308 GCF_004355925.1 Anarrhichthys ocellatus
TTAAGGAGTCACAGAGTAATATACATAGTTACAGAACAACCAGTTTCAGTATTAGTAGTATTTCGTACTGACCTCGTGCACACAGCTGAAGAGCTCCCAGTCGAACACCACCAGCTGATTGGCCACCTCCTCTGCTGACATGTCATGGAGTTTGCTGTCACCGGGCGTCCAGTGGATCTCCTCAGGAAGAGGAAGCTGACGGTGCAGGAAATGACATCATTAGGTTCTAAAACTGTTTGTTTTTTTACCAAAGTATGGAACAAGTGAAACATGTAATCCTGTAATTGCACATTTTTGGTGTTGAGTTGCATTTTCTAGTTTCAAGCTTTTCTTCTGTTTTGTTATTTTTATTAAAGTTTACAGTTAATTAAAAAAAAGTGCATTGTTATCTACATCGTTCTATCATTCATCCAATGAGATAATTAATACAACAAAAAACCTAAGCATTTTTTATATTGTTTTGTTGATCAGTCAGTCAGTCAGTCAATCAATCATTCAATCAATCACCAGTCAGTCAGTCAGTCAGTCAGTCAGTCAATCACCAGTCAGTCAGTCAATCAGTCAGCCAATCAATCAATCAATCACCAGTCAGTCAGTCAGACAATCAGTCAATCAGTCAATCAATCGATCAGTCAATCAATCGATTTAGTCAGTCAGTCAGTCAGTCAATCAGTCAATCAGTCACTCAGTCAGTCAGTCAGTCAATCAGTCAATCAGTCACTCAGTCAGTCAGTCAGTCAGTCAGTCAATCAGTCACTCAGTCACTCAGTCAGTCAGTCAGTCAATCAGTCAATCAGTCACTCAGTCAGTCAGTCAGTCAATCAGTCAATCAGTCAGTCCTCACCAGTGAGTCGAGCTCAGTAGGTTCACAAGCAAACAGGTGAGTGTTGACTCCCAGCGTGGTGAAGACGGCCTCATCACTGGGACGAAACACTGCCTTCTCTGAACACACATCAAACAACATTAAAATATATAATGTGTTACATAACCGCACTGATTCTGAACATCATGTTTATTTATGTGGTCTGTGTTTGTCTCCTGACCTCCAGCTGATGTGACGGCCACCAGGACGAGGTTTCCAGGCAGAACCGGCTGGTCCTCGCTGTACTGGAGCTTCTCTCGGACCAGAGCCAGAATCTCTCCGACCCGACAGGACAGACGACTCCTGATGGTGACGTAGGAATGATCTGGAGTGTAGACCCTGCAGAAGACTGGAGGCACAAACAATACAGAGATGTTGTAGCACCATCTGGTGACCTTTTGTGGTACCGCACCCTAAAATAACAGACCAATATGCTAGTTTACATATAAATAGATTTAGCTTCTAGGTCCCATTAGATTAGATGTAGTTTACAGTTAGCTTCTAGGTCCTATCACTTTAGATTTAGCTTCTAGTTTCTATTAGATTACAGTTAGCTTCTAGCTCCCGTTAGTTTAGATTTAGCACGTAGCTTCTATTAATTTAGAGTTAGCTTTATATTTTATAAAGACCATGTATTTTATTTCTGACAAATGAGTATCATTGCATTTGTCTTGTCTTCATAATAAATACATTTTCAAGAAAACTAGATATTGGGTAATTTTAGCTTAGAGTTAGCTACTCAATTATATTGGCTTACAGTTAGCTTTGAAGTTCCATTAGCTTACAGTTAGCTTTGAAGTTCTATTAGCTTACAGTTAGCTTTGAAGTTCTATTAGCTTAGAGTTAGCTTCGAAGTTCTATTAGCTTACAGTTAGCTTCGAAGTTCTATTAGCTTAGAGTTAGCTTCTAGGTTCCATTGACTTACAGTTACTAGGTCTCCTTACAGTGGTTTAGAGTTTGGCTCTCCTTAGCTTACAGCTAGCTTCTTAGTCTAGTTAGCTTGTGATGTAGCTAGGCTAACAGTTTCCCCCTGCTTCCAGTCTTTGTGCTAAGTTACATCGTGGATAAAAACAGTGTGTCAGTTTGTGATTTGTATATCGAGAACACAGACTGCAGGTGTGTTTGCATTTCAACTGTGTGTTTACAGATAAGAGTGTGTGCGCAAGACTTTGTGAGGGTGTGTTCACCGGTGATTATGTGTGTGTGTGAGTGTGTGTGTGTGTGTGCGTGTCTGTGTGTATGTGTCGTACTCTCGTCGGAGCCTCTGAAAGCCTCTCTGGGCTGCAGACAGGCGTCGATCCGTCTGAAGTGTCTGAACAGAGGACGAACCTGCTTCTTCTTGCTCTCCTTCTCTTCGTCAGAGCTAAACACACACACACACACGCACACAAACACACACACACACGCACACAAACAAAGAGTTATTAAGGTAACTGGTTGAGTGTAAAATTCATTAAATTATTATTTGTAGTATTTAAGTATTAGCTTCAATAATACGACTACTAGGTGACACAAAATAACTATTACATAAATAAATACTACAGCTATATAATATATATATTTTTGTAATATATAGATATTTATTTTCTTTTCTTCAAAGTGTTTTACAGATTTGAATAATGATAAAGACTCACAAAATAATATAACACATATAAATGAGTAATAAACATGTTAATATATGTTCAGGAATAAGCTGTAACTACGTGATTATATGTGATATTTGTTAAATACTGTATAGAATGAATATGTGATGAATGTACATGAAAAATACATGATGAATACATAATATGATAAATATATGGCCAAAACATGATTATATGTGATTAAGATGGAGAAACAATAAATACATGTTGAATATATGATTCATATGTGATAATAATGTGAAATAATACACCAGTGATAAATATAACATAAATACATAATAAATATCTGATAATGATGAAGTTTATAAACATCATACATTTATAAGTGTGTCTTACAGTGTGTGTGTGTGTTCGCGCGTGTGTGTGTGTGTTAATGTGTGTGAGTGTGTGTTATCATGTGTGTGTCTTACGGTGTGTGT
>NW_022283699.1:0-5274 GCF_004355925.1 Anarrhichthys ocellatus
GTGTGACATCACCTGTTTTGGGTCATGTGACCTTGCTTTATATCGACTGTGGGCACTTTGGTTTTGAAATGCATATCCGGTGTCTATCATTGTACACTACAGATGCTCGACATGAAGGCGTTTGCGCAACTCCGTGGCAAACGGAGACGAAGCGGTCTCTTCGGTCGTGACCGTTTTCAGGCCTTTTTCTAACGTGGAAGAAACAACCTGGTCTTCACAGCTGTTCTTTTTTTTCGCTCTCTCTCTCTCTCTCTCTCTCTCGCTTTTTCTTTCTTTCTTTCTTTCTTTCTTTTTTTTTTTTCTTTCTTTAAAGGAAGAACTACCTTCTCAAGCTTCCCGTGATCTGAAATTAATCTTCTCTCCATTACTCATGAATGCAAAGATGACTCATGTGACTTGAAGGAGAGACTCCTGTATTGCTCTTTCCATTAATTTCTCCCAGTCAAAAAAAAAAAAGAAAACAGATCTTTGTATGCCTCCACTGCTACCTGAAGAAATGCAAAATGTATGTTTGTTTTTTTTTTTGGCTCGGCGAATGGGCCAAACCACAGGGTAACCCTTTCAGTCCGGAGGACAATAAAATGTTTTGGATGGAAATGAACTAACCCAATCCTGCTCTCTGGTTTGTTTTTTGTACTTTTTTTTTTTTTTTTTCTCAGTTGCTAATTTTTTGGTGAGCATGTACAGCATATTGTAAAAAATAAACACCTATCTTACAGGTCACGTTCTATCTCAATCAGTCTTGTATGCTCTTGATGCGTGTTTGTCGTTCCCATCAGATTAACATGCGAGACTAAATTCAGAACGTATATGAAGGATGACGGAGGGCCGTAGGTTTAGCAGGACAGATGAGTGAGGAGAGCAGACGGCGAGACAAATGGACACATGAAGGAAGGGTTTGCCTTCATTCTTCCACCAGTTCTTCTTGATGTCTGATTGTTAACTGGCTCCTGTGTAAAGCAAGTTGAGTCTCCCTGTAGAGAGTCATCAAAATCCAGAAAGGGCCTCCATATCTCAAAGGTTTGAGAGGACCCTTTAAATGTATTTGTAGTTTTTTAGCTTTTGGGAAATACATCACGTCTTTGACACAATGAGAAGTGTGGAGCGTGATTCTTCCATTTTAAACTATGACCACATTGGCCTCATTTGTGCCTCTGATGTTAAACCAAAGAGGGCACAGACTGGGTCAGGGTCCAGTTGGATTTTTTTTCGAACCTCTCACGAACTTCTACAGCTGGAGAGATCAGGACACTGCTAGAACGTGCATATACATCGAGGGCATACATATACACATCTTTGCCAATCTAGTATTAGTAGAACGTACTCTGTGTACCACTTTAAGTTGTATTCAGCCATTTAGTGGAGCCGTTAGTCATCTGTCCAAGATATATAGATTTCTTTATTTCAATGGATTGATGTTGGTACTGATCTCATGAATCTGGGATATCGATCGTCCCCCTTCTGGGAGCGCCTCACTGAGAGAACGATGCAAACATGTCTTCTCTGTGTAGATTATGGATCGGTCTAATCCCTTTAGTAGACAGTAAATGAGAGGACTTGTCTGTGCAGGAGGGAACGAACACGGGACTTGACTTAATGGAGGAAAGAGAAGAAATCCCTGCAGCCCAGAATGTCTCCTGAACTGAGCCCTTATTGTTATTGAGTGATGTATTATCGTATTTGAACCGGCGGATTAGCTTCTGAATTTTGCATACCCAATAAAAAAAGGGAAATTAGTCAAAGCCAGACCTGAAACTCTTCTGAACTCCATATCTTCACCAGATTTTTTTATTTTTTTTTTTTAAATCTTTCACATTTTAATCTTGCACCAACCAATTATGCCTCAAATGATGTCGCTTGAGGCAACGTTAAACACCGCATGCCGGAGCCCGAATGTCGAGACCATTCGCTTTATGGTGAAATAACATGCAGATCAAACTACCAGGTTTATTAAGCGTGAAAAATATACGTAGGCCTCCCTGAGTCATAGAAACAGATATGAGAAAATCCATAGGCCTTTTAGAATTATTCATATTTCATTACCTTTGGGAACACTATACTATTAATATCAAATAAAAGAATCAGAAGGTACGCTTAGGCCTTTATTACACACACTGGCATAGGTGACCTGCCAGCTTTATTATTATGAGTTATTCTGAGATGGACAATTTGTTTTGTGTAGATGGTGTGTGTGTGTGTGAGAACAAAGCCATCGGCTATGGTCTTTTTATTTACTCATTTGTTTATAGACGTGCACATTTATGTGCTGTCTCTGTGATTTAGTGGGTGTGATTATTGCACATTTTGTGGCTGTTTTCATTTTAATAACAACTACAAATCCTTGAAGTCTAATTTTTTGTCTTCATCTCACATTAGACAATAATAAAAAGTAAAGTTAGTAAAGACAGCTGAGTGATGTCGTTGCCCCCCCGGGCAACGTTTCAAATATACTCGAGTATTTCTCACTTCGAAGCCTCAAACATGTTATTCCAAACAGCCGCAGCAGCAACATTACATAAATAAACACTCTTCTTTATAGTGAGCCCTATGCCAAGAAAAGGTGGCACACTATTACTTTTAGATTTATTTAAATGTATTTAAAAAGTATTAAATAAATGAATGTAAATAATTAATTAGTTATTATATTGGACCTCACACCTCCCTGTTAATTGTTTTCAACTTGAAAAAAGTAAATACTATCAGCAGACTATGTCTGTGTCCAATGAAATGAGGCAAGGCAAGTTTATTAGTATAGCACATTTCAACAACAAGGCAATTCAAAGTGCTTCATATAAAACCATTAAAAACATCAAAACATAAGGCAAAAGAAAAGGAGATTTAAAAACAATTAAGAACATTCATTGAAACATTAAAAACAGTTATTAAAACACTAAAAAACAGTGTAAGAAATAAAATACAGTAGTAAAATGCAGAAATTGATTAATATCTTTGAATCTGGTTGAATTAAAGGCAGCAGCAAACAGAAAAGTCTTCAGTCTTGATTTAAAGCAGCTGAGGGTCTCAGCAGACCTGCAGCTTTCTGGGACTTTGTTCCAGATATGTGGAGCAGAAAAACTGAACTTCTCCATGTTTAGTTCTGACTCTGGGAACAGAAAGTAGACCGGTCCCAGACGACCTAAGGGGTCGGGATGGTTCATAAGGTAGCAGCAGATCACAGATGTATTTTGGTCCTAAACCATTCAGTGCTTTGTAAACCAACAGGATTTTAAAGTCAATTCTTTGTTGGACAGGAAGCCAGTGTAAAGACCTCAGAACTGGAGGGATGGGATCCACGTTCTTGGTCTTAGTGAGGACTCGATGAGGGGCTGAAGTGGGTTCACTGTGGCTTTAAATGTTTAAATTAAAATATATTTATATAAAAAATGTATGCACATTAGTATGTAAAGAAGTATGTTTGATTGTCTAAAGACTCATTTTGTTTTTATTTATGTACTAAAATTGTGTTTATTTGTTTGTTTCCTCAGGGCAACATTGTGCCACTTATGTTCAGGTAATATCCTGTGGAGATGATCATTATGACCATAGTTTAATATCTACTGATAATTACAGATGTGGACACAGGAACATATTATGGGAAGAAGGAACAGGATCAGATAGTTGGGGTTGTTTGAGAGACAATCAGGTCAAGGGTCAGTCAGCAGAGTAACGTGTGTCTGCATGTGTGTTTGTGTGTGTGTACCTCTGTAGTTTGTTTGCATGCGGGTCAGTGGATGAAGAAGGATAAACGTCACACTTGAATGTGTGCTTCCTGCTCTCTTAGGAGAATTCTTGTCTTTTGAACGGCTCTGAGGATGAAGAGGAAGATGAAGAAGTGGCAGAGGTTCCACGCCTATCCTGGGGTAGATGCTTACCCAGAACGTCAGGGTCTTTCCAGATGTGACACACACACACACACACACACACGCACACACATTACTCTGCTTACTGACCTAATTGTCTCTAAAATGACCCTAACTGCCTGATCCTGTATGTTAAGTGTTCCTGTGTCCATTTCTGAAATGATCAGTAGATGGTCAAGTAAAAACAATGACGACAGTCATAATTATTACACATTTTATTGTTGCTATATTATCAGGGACCCCAAAGCTCCCCCGAAATGGAGGGAAATATTTTTTTACAAACCTGCTTTCAGCAAACTGCAGATTCTCCCTGCATGAGAAGAAACACTCTTACATGGATGTAAACGTCATTCAACAAAGGAAGGGGTTGATGTAAGTGCATTTGCAACATACCATAAACCCCCCCCCCCCCCTCTCGAAAGACTGTGCAGGAGCCACAACTTCTCACGGCTGTCCATTAAGACCAACACAAGAAGCACAACTAAAGAACTGAAGACGGACAGACGGGCTCTACCTCTCACAGAGCATGAGCAATGTTTCTAGAAACACTGCAGGGGGGTTAAGGTTTCCATTTCTCGTCGGTTAAAGATTCAACCGACATGACGTAGAGGCCATTATCCCGTCGAGCTTATAAATGGTGTCACTTGCTGTGTGCCAGCGTCAAACCGGCATTTTTCAGCGTTACTGCAGAGACTTCTTTAATTAAAGCCCAGCATGGGACACAGTGCTGGGAACTCAAAAGGGAAGTCTGTGCCAAGTCGCTGAATTATTATCGGGAGCTTTAAAACCCTAAATAACAGCAGCCTGAAAAGATCTGCCACATTCATTCAGTCTTTAAAGAGGCCGGTTGCTGTAGGAAACCAAATGCATGCAAAGTGTGTGTGTGTGTGTGTGTGTGTGTGTGTGTGTGTGTGTGTGTGTGTGTGTGTGTGTGTGTGTGTGTGTGCTTAAGGGCACAATATATATAGCAATACACATATATAAATACAATATAAGGTTATAAAGTGAGTAGGAGTAAATATTTTAATTTCGCAATAAAAAAAACTATAAAACTAAACTGAGTGTTATTGTTATTAATTAAGGGCAATGCTGATGTAAACGGTCATTTCACCAGTGGCGGGCCGTCAGGGCCAGCAAGGCCTTATCTGCTGGCCTAGACAGAATCACAAAGTTATAGCTATTTTATAATTTAATATTTTTTCTTAAATACACTACATGTATTATAATTTATAAAAATATTTTTCAAATCATCTTATTTTCTCATTGCACAGCTACTGTCTTCCTCAGTTGCTCTGCTTCCAGTTCAGCTTGTTTTAAGTAGAGCTTTTATCCAATCAGATTTCACCTCTGTGTCTCTAGGTAACAACAGAGGCCCGAGGCCTGCAGACTCACAAGTGCATCCCTTTGCAGTTTA
>NW_022283700.1:0-5307 GCF_004355925.1 Anarrhichthys ocellatus
ACAATTAGGCTTTGCCTCCTATGTGTGTGTGTGTGTGTGTGTGTGTGTGCTTTGGGCGTGGCTTCGCCCTGGTCTCCTACCAGCTCCCTCCTGATTACATTCATTCACCTCACCTGCCCAGTCAACCCAGCTGCTTTCCATCTACTCATCTAGCCCGGTTCCAAATCCACTTGTGGCCAGATCATTGTTTCAACCTCCTCCATGTCCCGAGCCTCCGCCGGGATGCATGATTCCAGATGTGGGAGTTGAAGACCTTGTAGACAGGGGCCTCAGCCAAACATTCCCAATTCACCCTCACTACACACTTGGTGTTTACCAGGTCTATCTGGCAGAATCCCCTGCAATCTGATCCAACTCGCCACTTGTCAGCTCTGCTCCTCTTTTCACCAAGAGTTCGTCCAGATACAGGGCCACAGATCTGATAAAATGACCACAAAGTCGAACATAGATCTTTGGGCTAGGGTGATCTGGTACATGTACACTTATGAACTGCCCTATGCGCAATCATGGTGTTTTCTATGGCCATGACTAGATCAGAGGTCCAACAACAAAACACTACTTGGGTTCAGATCAGGCAGGCCGTTCCTCCCAATCACCCCCCTCCAGGTTTCTCCATCCTCTCCCACATGAACATGGAAGTCCCCAAACAGAACTATAGAGTTCCCAGTCGGCGACCTTTCTAGAATGACACCAGGAGACTCAATGAAGGCCGGTTACTCCAAACTGCTGGTGTACAAGCACAAACAGGCTTCCTCTCAGCAACTCACAGTTGCATAGAGGCCACCTTCTCATTCCTCGGGAAGTACTCTAACACACATCCACATCCTTAGAGCCAGACTGCAATGCCAGGGTCGGCATGCCTCTGTCCCCGCCCTTGCCTGCCGTCTGGCTCACATTGCACTCAACTTGTAGTGCGAGAAGTGGGTCCACAGGGCAGCGACTCAATGAAGATTTTTTCGGGTTGTGTGCCTGGTCGAGCTCCACGTGCCAAGGCCTGGCCACCAGACACTCACTGGTGAGCTCCCCTCCCAGGTCTGGATTCAGAAGGTGGCCCAGGTTTCCCTTGTACAAGCACGATTAAACAACTCTTTTTTTGGCTGATTCACATAGGGTCAATGGATTGCTTTAGGTCTGATCCCTCATTCAATATATTCATCCTTGTAATTTTTTTCTATCTATATTTCACATACAGTGCCTGTTACTTATATTGCCCAGCCCGTCCTGCGCTGTGCAACACACCATGGCTTCGTCAAAAACAGGCTAGGTGCGTATTTAAGACTAGGAGTGTCTTTGGCAGCTTAATAGTGAAAAGATGGTAAAGTCGAAGTGATGGGAATAGTAAATCAAAACAGAATCAGGTTTATTAAGTTTTTCAAATACAATGAGTTTGCCTAAATGTTTTGGTGAATAACAATAATAGTAAGACAAAGAAAATAAATAAATAAATAAAAACAAGTACAGCAAAACTCACGAATCATCAATCGATTTTAATTCAGTAGTTGTGTTAAAAATAGACATTTTGAATATCAAAGTAGTATGACATGATTGTACTGTTGTACAGGATACTGGAATTAGTGCTCTGGAAATGTACAAAATAAATCAATCAATGATCAATTGATCAATGCATCCAGTCAGAAAAGTTTTTTTTTCTAATTTTAGAGAAAAGCTGTACTGGTATGACATGCCTTGAACATGCGTTGAGAAGAGATTTAAAGTTCAAAAAAACTGATGAAGTTCTTTTAAATCATTTGTTTGTGCCACTTCTGAATGATTCTTGGCCCACTATATGAACTTAAACGCATGCCTAATATGCACAAGCGCATCCATTTGTGTCACCATATGGTGGTTATGCTGTAAATCCCACAATTATACTGTACATGTGCATTTCTGCATTACTACTGTACAGCCTCCATGTTTTTTACCTATGCTTGGTCTCCTACACTATGCTCTCAAAAAATACAAGTTGGGTATTTATTTTCCCTTTTATACAACATTAAAAACTACATTTTGAGGCAAGAGAGACAATACATCAACTTACAAAAAAAATGCCTTAACCTCGTATGACTAATAAAATTAGCTAATGGTTGTTGCTGCTGTCTTCAATGACTTTGCAGTGTGTTGTGGTTCATTTTCATTTATGATAATATGTATCAATTTTATTGTCAACATTTGTTACATCCACTGTGTTTTACCAAAATAGAAAAAAAAATAATAATAATAGTTAACCTTCTAAACTCCAAGCAGTTTTGGGAGCGTTTTTTTGGTCCAAACACGTTTTTCTATTTGTAGCCTTGATTTTCACTGCAATATATAAGTCCTGCACCTCTATGGAAACAGCACAACCATAGCTAGAAGTAAAGATAACTAAAAAATGTTTTTGTGCAGTATAACACAGTTACATCATTAATCATAAAAACGAAAAAAACGCAAGTTCAATTTCTTTGATAATTTATTTTACAAAAATTGGCAAACAATGGCATTGTAAGAGCCAGAAGTGTATACATTAGTTAATTGGAATTTCGGGCTTATTAACCATTTCATTTCTGAATTATGCTCATTGTGCAGGAACTAAAGATATGTAAAACATATTGAAAAGCATTTATGTTAATGATTGACACTCCCTTTTTTCTTGATTTAATGACGTCATGACGGCAGCCGGTGCACAACCCGAAGAGCTGCATTAGACACGGGAGCATAGTTTTTCTACCGTGTGACAGAATATATTATTTGTGTATTTAGTTAATGCTTTGTTGCGTAAAATAAAGACAAAACGAAAAGAGTTAAACGATCTCCTGTCACTCGCGTAAGGAAATGAAGTCACTGTGTCTACAGCTCATTTGCGGCTTAATAATGAACATCACCGACGGAACGCTGCTACAGGCATCTATATATGAATGGAGGCTCCGCATGCTATATAATGAGCTATTCCCATTTTAACAACCTCTACTTACAGCCTCTCCTGTCCTCTCCTAAATGCAATGTATTCAGGAGCCTGCAGGTCAATCAAAGTTTCACATCATTTTTGTCACTTGACTGTGTGACTCGAGTCAATCATGGCTTCCTAGTTGCGCTGAAGAGCACAGAATTAAATTATTTTCATAGTATCTGGTTAAAGCTAACGGTTTATTTGGGGCTAGATTATAAATGAGACATGTAGTATAAAATGTTTTTGATAAAATTTCAGCTAATTTTAAGTTTAGATGCGGCTGCTTTTTCCGACAGAAAACACATGTCACACATGATGTTTTCAAGGACCTTCGGAAAGATGGTAATCTGAGGATTATGATGGTTTTTACAGCTTCTGGCTATGATAAACAGTGTAGATTTGGTGATTGTTTAAAGAAAACATGCTTTTCCATCCCACCGGCGGGTTTTGGGGTACAGAGGGTAAGAGCCAGTGCACTCGCTGTTGAAATATTCTTAACATAAACTGTCTGTGACACTGAAGACGATGCTGAGTACAGTTTACTGTAATATGGTATATTTAATTGTCTGTAAATTGTGGTATTTATTATTGCTATTATGAACAAAACGACTAAAAACGTAATAACATGTAATTTTTGGAGCCTTTCAGATGTCTCTTACAGTGGATAGAAGACACTTGTTCATCTACGATCATTTAAGTCTCATAAATCAAGTTCAGGGTTAAAGGCAGGGTTAGTAATCTTAAGAAACTAGCAAAAGTGCTACATTTAAAACATATCCAACCAAAAAAACAGGCCCAGTGAAAGTAGCTAGCAGTATCAAAAGTATCAACATTTTGCAAGAATGTCGCCAAGTCAGCAACACTGATGCCTCCCTCCAAACCCACTCCCCCAACCATTATGAATGTAAACAACCAACATGGCTATTCTTCATTCTCACAGCTATCAAGCCAGAAGCTTGTAGAATACTCTGGTGACAAATGGGAAAAAGGGCTTTTGTGTACTCTGCACCCTCATGATGGAATGTGTTGCAGAATGATTTAATACTCAAAGAACTGATACCACTTACTGCTTTTAAATCTAAAATGAAAGAAATAGAGGCAGGCTCTCAAAAATGTCAATGTTTTTTAAATTAACTCGGATACGTCACTGTCTCTTAACTTTTAGTGTATTTTAACAGTCTTGTTCTGTGTTTTCTGTCTGTAACTATGTGTTTCTTATGTTGCTGCCTGTCTTGGCCAGGTCTCCCTTGAAAAAGAGATTTTTAATCTCAATGGGACTCACCTGGTTAAATAAAGGTTTAAATAAAAAACAAATGAGTGCATGGGCAGAGTACGCGCAGGCAGGTAACCCGTCCAATCATTACATTTGGGATAAAAGAATGATTGGATGGGCTTAGTCCTGCAACAGCCACAGTTTCTTGAAGTTTTCCTTTTTTCAGAGCATGTGATTCATTGATTGCTATCAGGATGTAATGAGAATTTCAAATAAAATGTCAACAATGTTTATGAAGATTAGCAAGCCTGCCTTTTACACAATATGTCATCAGTTTATTTTCACATCTTCTTTGACAGTTGACAGTAACTGATGTGTCCTAAACTTTTCATTTCTAAGTATATTTATATTTCTAACACCATCAATTGTATGATTTCTATCTTTTCCAGCTGTTTTTTGTTGAATGTGTTGTATTTAGTCTCAGAAATGTAAAAAATTGGCTTTGTAAAACTGCATGAAGTCAGGTCCTAAGGTGATATAACACACTTTGCATTTACTGAAATGTGTGTTTTTTTTAGAATGTGGACAAGTCAGCTCATTTAGCTGGGAGTAGAGTGAGACCACTACAGTGACTTAATGCCCAGCCAATTTTGGTCTAAGTGACAGCTGGAGAGCACTTTAAGGTCCCCACATGGGCCCATACAATATTAACGTTGTCTTAGTAAGCAACAGAACTCATCAAAAATACAGCTGTCACTGCCTCAACAACCCTCTGGGATTTACATACAGGTCAGTGTAAAGGCAGCCACTGCTTCAAACATTCATAAAGTCTGCAGTGCACAGCATACCTTTGGTTTGTTGTATTCACATGAATTTGAACGTTGACATTTTGTCATTTTGCTTTCCCTTTTTTGCCAGAAAAATAATTTTTTGAAGAATTCAAAATATACAATGTGTGCAATCTAATTTCCAGAAACTACTTTTTGTAAATTAACATACCATACAGTTAACTGTCTCCACACAGTCACTAAATGCACTCCTTGCATAAACACTATCTAATTTTTTTAAATAAACTATTTCAGAGAGAGGCAGACCGAAAGGTATACAATATGTTATATATATATATATATGTATATATGTGTATATGTATATATATGTATATATGTGT
>NW_022283701.1:0-5305 GCF_004355925.1 Anarrhichthys ocellatus
ACAATTAGGCTTTGCCTCCTATGTGTGTGTGTGTGTGTGTGTGTGTGCTTTGGGCGTGGCTTCGCCCTGGTCTCCTACCAGCTCCCTCCTGATTACATTCATTCACCTCACCTGCCCAGTCAACCCAGCTGCTTTCCATCTACTCATCTAGCCCGGTTCCAAATCCACTTGTGGCCAGATCATTGTTTCAACCTCCTCCATGTCCCGAGCCTCCGCCGGGATGCATGATTCCAGATGTGGGAGTTGAAGACCTTGTAGACAGGGGCCTCAGCCAAACATTCCCAATTCACCCTCACTACACACTTGGTGTTTACCAGGTCTATCTGGCAGAATCCCCTGCAATCTGATCCAACTCGCCACTTGTCAGCTCTGCTCCTCTTTTCACCAAGAGTTCGTCCAGATACAGGGCCACAGATCTGATAAAATGACCACAAAGTCGAACATAGATCTTTGGGCTAGGGTGATCTGGTACATGTACACTTATGAACTGCCCTATGCGCAATCATGGTGTTTTCTATGGCCATGACTAGATCAGAGGTCCAACAACAAAACACTACTTGGGTTCAGATCAGGCAGGCCGTTCCTCCCAATCACCCCCCTCCAGGTTTCTCCATCCTCTCCCACATGAACATGGAAGTCCCCAAACAGAACTATAGAGTTCCCAGTCGGCGACCTTTCTAGAATGACACCAGGAGACTCAATGAAGGCCGGTTACTCCAAACTGCTGGTGTACAAGCACAAACAGGCTTCCTCTCAGCAACTCACAGTTGCATAGAGGCCACCTTCTCATTCCTCGGGAAGTACTCTAACACACATCCACATCCTTAGAGCCAGACTGCAATGCCAGGGTCGGCATGCCTCTGTCCCCGCCCTTGCCTGCCGTCTGGCTCACATTGCACTCAACTTGTAGTGCGAGAAGTGGGTCCACAGGGCAGCGACTCAATGAAGATTTTTTCGGGTTGTGTGCCTGGTCGAGCTCCACGTGCCAAGGCCTGGCCACCAGACACTCACTGGTGAGCTCCCCTCCCAGGTCTGGATTCAGAAGGTGGCCCAGGTTTCCCTTGTACAAGCACGATTAAACAACTCTTTTTTTGGCTGATTCACATAGGGTCAATGGATTGCTTTAGGTCTGATCCCTCATTCAATATATTCATCCTTGTAATTTTTTTCTATCTATATTTCACATACAGTGCCTGTTACTTATATTGCCCAGCCCGTCCTGCGCTGTGCAACACACCATGGCTTCGTCAAAAACAGGCTAGGTGCGTATTTAAGACTAGGAGTGTCTTTGGCAGCTTAATAGTGAAAAGATGGTAAAGTCGAAGTGATGGGAATAGTAAATCAAAACAGAATCAGGTTTATTAAGTTTTTCAAATACAATGAGTTTGCCTAAATGTTTTGGTGAATAACAATAATAGTAAGACAAAGAAAATAAATAAATAAATAAAAACAAGTACAGCAAAACTCACGAATCATCAATCGATTTTAATTCAGTAGTTGTGTTAAAAATAGACATTTTGAATATCAAAGTAGTATGACATGATTGTACTGTTGTACAGGATACTGGAATTAGTGCTCTGGAAATGTACAAAATAAATCAATCAATGATCAATTGATCAATGCATCCAGTCAGAAAAGTTTTTTTTTCTAATTTTAGAGAAAAGCTGTACTGGTATGACATGCCTTGAACATGCGTTGAGAAGAGATTTAAAGTTCAAAAAAACTGATGAAGTTCTTTTAAATCATTTGTTTGTGCCACTTCTGAATGATTCTTGGCCCACTATATGAACTTAAACGCATGCCTAATATGCACAAGCGCATCCATTTGTGTCACCATATGGTGGTTATGCTGTAAATCCCACAATTATACTGTACATGTGCATTTCTGCATTACTACTGTACAGCCTCCATGTTTTTTACCTATGCTTGGTCTCCTACACTATGCTCTCAAAAAATACAAGTTGGGTATTTATTTTCCCTTTTATACAACATTAAAAACTACATTTTGAGGCAAGAGAGACAATACATCAACTTACAAAAAAAATGCCTTAACCTCGTATGACTAATAAAATTAGCTAATGGTTGTTGCTGCTGTCTTCAATGACTTTGCAGTGTGTTGTGGTTCATTTTCATTTATGATAATATGTATCAATTTTATTGTCAACATTTGTTACATCCACTGTGTTTTACCAAAATAGAAAAAAAAATAATAATAATAGTTAACCTTCTAAACTCCAAGCAGTTTTGGGAGCGTTTTTTTGGTCCAAACACGTTTTTCTATTTGTAGCCTTGATTTTCACTGCAATATATAAGTCCTGCACCTCTATGGAAACAGCACAACCATAGCTAGAAGTAAAGATAACTAAAAAATGTTTTTGTGCAGTATAACACAGTTACATCATTAATCATAAAAACGAAAAAAACGCAAGTTCAATTTCTTTGATAATTTATTTTACAAAAATTGGCAAACAATGGCATTGTAAGAGCCAGAAGTGTATACATTAGTTAATTGGAATTTCGGGCTTATTAACCATTTCATTTCTGAATTATGCTCATTGTGCAGGAACTAAAGATATGTAAAACATATTGAAAAGCATTTATGTTAATGATTGACACTCCCTTTTTTCTTGATTTAATGACGTCATGACGGCAGCCGGTGCACAACCCGAAGAGCTGCATTAGACACGGGAGCATAGTTTTTCTACCGTGTGACAGAATATATTATTTGTGTATTTAGTTAATGCTTTGTTGCGTAAAATAAAGACAAAACGAAAAGAGTTAAACGATCTCCTGTCACTCGCGTAAGGAAATGAAGTCACTGTGTCTACAGCTCATTTGCGGCTTAATAATGAACATCACCGACGGAACGCTGCTACAGGCATCTATATATGAATGGAGGCTCCGCATGCTATATAATGAGCTATTCCCATTTTAACAACCTCTACTTACAGCCTCTCCTGTCCTCTCCTAAATGCAATGTATTCAGGAGCCTGCAGGTCAATCAAAGTTTCACATCATTTTTGTCACTTGACTGTGTGACTCGAGTCAATCATGGCTTCCTAGTTGCGCTGAAGAGCACAGAATTAAATTATTTTCATAGTATCTGGTTAAAGCTAACGGTTTATTTGGGGCTAGATTATAAATGAGACATGTAGTATAAAATGTTTTTGATAAAATTTCAGCTAATTTTAAGTTTAGATGCGGCTGCTTTTTCCGACAGAAAACACATGTCACACATGATGTTTTCAAGGACCTTCGGAAAGATGGTAATCTGAGGATTATGATGGTTTTTACAGCTTCTGGCTATGATAAACAGTGTAGATTTGGTGATTGTTTAAAGAAAACATGCTTTTCCATCCCACCGGCGGGTTTTGGGGTACAGAGGGTAAGAGCCAGTGCACTCGCTGTTGAAATATTCTTAACATAAACTGTCTGTGACACTGAAGACGATGCTGAGTACAGTTTACTGTAATATGGTATATTTAATTGTCTGTAAATTGTGGTATTTATTATTGCTATTATGAACAAAACGACTAAAAACGTAATAACATGTAATTTTTGGAGCCTTTCAGATGTCTCTTACAGTGGATAGAAGACACTTGTTCATCTACGATCATTTAAGTCTCATAAATCAAGTTCAGGGTTAAAGGCAGGGTTAGTAATCTTAAGAAACTAGCAAAAGTGCTACATTTAAAACATATCCAACCAAAAAAACAGGCCCAGTGAAAGTAGCTAGCAGTATCAAAAGTATCAACATTTTGCAAGAATGTCGCCAAGTCAGCAACACTGATGCCTCCCTCCAAACCCACTCCCCCAACCATTATGAATGTAAACAACCAACATGGCTATTCTTCATTCTCACAGCTATCAAGCCAGAAGCTTGTAGAATACTCTGGTGACAAATGGGAAAAAGGGCTTTTGTGTACTCTGCACCCTCATGATGGAATGTGTTGCAGAATGATTTAATACTCAAAGAACTGATACCACTTACTGCTTTTAAATCTAAAATGAAAGAAATAGAGGCAGGCTCTCAAAAATGTCAATGTTTTTTAAATTAACTCGGATACGTCACTGTCTCTTAACTTTTAGTGTATTTTAACAGTCTTGTTCTGTGTTTTCTGTCTGTAACTATGTGTTTCTTATGTTGCTGCCTGTCTTGGCCAGGTCTCCCTTGAAAAAGAGATTTTTAATCTCAATGGGACTCACCTGGTTAAATAAAGGTTTAAATAAAAAACAAATGAGTGCATGGGCAGAGTACGCGCAGGCAGGTAACCCGTCCAATCATTACATTTGGGATAAAAGAATGATTGGATGGGCTTAGTCCTGCAACAGCCACAGTTTCTTGAAGTTTTCCTTTTTTCAGAGCATGTGATTCATTGATTGCTATCAGGATGTAATGAGAATTTCAAATAAAATGTCAACAATGTTTATGAAGATTAGCAAGCCTGCCTTTTACACAATATGTCATCAGTTTATTTTCACATCTTCTTTGACAGTTGACAGTAACTGATGTGTCCTAAACTTTTCATTTCTAAGTATATTTATATTTCTAACACCATCAATTGTATGATTTCTATCTTTTCCAGCTGTTTTTTGTTGAATGTGTTGTATTTAGTCTCAGAAATGTAAAAAATTGGCTTTGTAAAACTGCATGAAGTCAGGTCCTAAGGTGATATAACACACTTTGCATTTACTGAAATGTGTGTTTTTTTTAGAATGTGGACAAGTCAGCTCATTTAGCTGGGAGTAGAGTGAGACCACTACAGTGACTTAATGCCCAGCCAATTTTGGTCTAAGTGACAGCTGGAGAGCACTTTAAGGTCCCCACATGGGCCCATACAATATTAACGTTGTCTTAGTAAGCAACAGAACTCATCAAAAATACAGCTGTCACTGCCTCAACAACCCTCTGGGATTTACATACAGGTCAGTGTAAAGGCAGCCACTGCTTCAAACATTCATAAAGTCTGCAGTGCACAGCATACCTTTGGTTTGTTGTATTCACATGAATTTGAACGTTGACATTTTGTCATTTTGCTTTCCCTTTTTTGCCAGAAAAATAATTTTTTGAAGAATTCAAAATATACAATGTGTGCAATCTAATTTCCAGAAACTACTTTTTGTAAATTAACATACCATACAGTTAACTGTCTCCACACAGTCACTAAATGCACTCCTTGCATAAACACTATCTAATTTTTTTAAATAAACTATTTCAGAGAGAGGCAGACCGAAAGGTATACAATATGTTATATATATATATATATGTATATATGTGTATATGTATATATATGTATATATGTGT
>NW_022283702.1:0-2912 GCF_004355925.1 Anarrhichthys ocellatus
AAGTTTTGGTTTTGTTTTCTGAAAATGTCATACCAGGTAAGTCAGAAATAAAACTAAGTACAGAGCCACTAAAGATCACCGTTGTTTATTGCAACTACTTAAGTGATCCTTTACAATACTTTTGTGTTTTCCTGCAATACATTCTTTTATCCTCTGTGATGCATATGTCCAGAGAAAGGCCCCAACAGTCAAGTTAAATTACTATCATAAGACTATTAATTAGATTTCTTGTTATACTTTTAGTCATGCAAAAGTCTATTGTCTGTTAAGTTGAGTACGTCTGTGCAACATTTCTGCACGCTTCCAAATATGGATGTTGAGCACGTTGTTTTGTTCTCAGGCGTGATGGCACCGAACCTGACAAGCTCACTGCAGCAACAAGACCTCAGGAATACGTTGCTGCATATCAATGGTTCATAGTGAAAAATATTTAGTTTAAATCATCAGCATGCTTGATTTTGTCTTCAACAAAGTATCCAGAGAGCTAAAAAGAAGCCTTCGATGTGAACTACTGTTGCTGTGTGTTCTACAACATGACTTGCAGATGTCTATCGATTAACCAACAGCTTGGTATCTCACTGCCACAGAGCCTTTCAAAGAAGTAGAAGATTCTGAAAATAACTTCAACAGAGAAGTTGAGGTATGATTTCATCAGAGTTATCATTTTATCTCCATCACCGTCACACTGTAACAGCTTTGGGTGCTTCAAGGTTTCTCAGTACAAACTTCTCCTCATTTAACTGCGACGTGAAACAACGATGACTGTATGAAAAGATGTCTTTTTATAAAGTATCTGAAGATTCAGTTATGATATCAAACTTCTATGGTTCTGCTGTGCTAAGTTTGCTCTGTCGGCCTGATGATACAAACATGTGTCTTCCAGATGTAAAGGAGTTTGTTGACTGGTGCAACAAACTCACCTCATTTTAAACGTACAACAAAACATGAGAATATTTTTGATCCCAAAGAAGTTTGTGATCGCAGTCCAGTGGTTATACATTACCAGCCATGTACACAAGTCCTGTCCTCTAAGTATCTTGTTGTCCACATTGATAGTACTGGAGGATGCATGTAGACTGGGTAAGTTTGAGTTCAGTCAGGGTGTTGTGGAGAGTGTAATCAGATATGGAATGACCACATATATGAGTCAGAGTTATCAGATTTGATTCAGACTGCGGTGAAAGTCATCGGCAAAAAGGCTACAAACCATTGATGCCTCAAGGTGTGTGTGTGTGTCATTGTACAGCTTTATTCTTTGCCGTTTATTTTATTTTGTTTGCATGTCATGGATGCCCACATGTTTCCCATGGGGACAATAAAGTGTCTATCTGTCTATCTGTGTGTTGCAACACTCCTCCAGTTTGACCATGTGTTGTGAAATTGGTGAAGATTTTTTCTTAATTTGCTCGTGTTTTGTTTATCTGCGATGTGCCGGCCAGCATAGCAACTTCTCCATTTCTCTGTATGTGAATAATTAAGAAATGTTGTTCTGTGTATGACAACAGTCCCACATCTGTCCTCAGTTCCGTCTTTGTGAGAGATGGTAAGATAAGGGGCTTTATTTATGTCTTCCTCTTGTTCTGCACCTCATCACAGGACGGCTGAAGCTACAGAAATCAGTATCAGGTTTGTTGCAAACTTTCTCATCATCTTTTGACTTCATTGTTCTGACAGTCACTGTGTTTCATTGTTCTCTACAGACCTATAAGTAATCTATCTGTCTTTGTTGTCTTCATCTTCAGCATCTGCATCATCTCATTGCCTTCGCCATGAAGACGCTGACTGTGTCTGCACTTGTTTGTGCCATGATTGCTCTGACTCGAGCTGCTGGTGAGTATTATACATAGAAACTGTTACAGATTAATTTATTGTCACTGAACAGCAATAATCCAGATCAATAACTGCAATGTCAAACTGTCTAGCTCTTCCAGAGGGAAAGCCGGAAAACAACCAAACAGGTGAGTAGCTTTTAGATTTTCACTTCAATAGATTGCTGAGATGCTTCACCAACACAGTTATTATTTTGTTATTGTTTGATTCTCTATTTTAATATTACATAGAATAACACAATGAAATAAAACAATTGCATTAGTTACATTATGTTATTTTAAGTTATATTATCTTATGTTGTCTTATAATGTGTTAAATTACGTTGTGTTATGTTACACTCATGTTACTTTGTTGTGCATTGCTTCACAATATATTATATATATTATATCTATATACATATATACTGTATATATATTGTTATATCATGTTTTAGCATCTATGTACCATCAAAATAAATGGATTTAATATAAATATTCTACATGAAGAGACTTTCACTGAACTCCACATTATCCACCAAACTCTATTTTTCTCAGCAAAGAGCGATCTGGTGAAGAGAGGAGTGTATTGTTCCTACGGTTGGACTGAGCGCAGCGGTCGCTGTTTCCGCTACATTCCAAGACCGATGACTTGGGCTGAAGCTGAGGTAATGCTGGTGGCTTTGAAGAAATTGTTGGCGGATGACACTGTGATTTCTGTGCATGTTAAAGACGGACATGGAGTGGCAGCCAAATTAACTTCAGCAATAGAAATTGAGAATCTTGCCTGACACACGCAAAACCGCTTGCATCTACTTTTATATGAATACAAATGAAAGTTGACCTGATCTCTTTGTAGAGGGGGAGAGGATCCAGACTGTTTCAGATTTACAATATTGTGTTACTGTTATTCATAAATATGTCAAATACATAAATAATATATAAAATAATAAATCTCTGTTGCTTTGACGTAGGACACTTCTACAACAATGTCATTGTGTTTGCGCACACAGACTTGACATGTTTCTCTCTCTCTCTCTCTCTCTCTCTCTCTCTCGCACTCTCTCTCTCTCTCTCTCTCTCTCTCTCTCTCTCTCTCTCTCTCTC
>NW_022283702.1:2922-5304 GCF_004355925.1 Anarrhichthys ocellatus
CTCTCTCTCTCTCTCTCTCTCTCTCTCTCTCTCTCTCTCTCTCTCTCGTACTGTAGAAAAACTGTCTGTCCCTGGGTGGAAACCTTGCATCCGTCCACAGCTTCCTGGAGTACCATGAGATTCAGTGGATCATCGTGAGCAGCAGTCATGAGTCTAAATCAACCTGGATTGGAGGCTCTGATGCACAAGAGGTATTTATTTCGTCATTGCCCCATTTGCAAATATTGCTCACAAAATACATATAATATCCATTATATGTTATTATAATTCATTCCATATGTGTTGATTATGTATTATATATGAAACGTTACTCAAACTTTACCATATTATATGAACAGGTATAATATTACTTTCTCTCTCTTTTGCTCCGCTCCACTCCAGTTCCATGGCCATTTCTTAAAAGTGCTCTTTCTATTACTATTTGTATTATTTGTATTTTATATACTTTATAATTGTATTATATTTTCTGCAACATGGATAACATGGATTGCTCCTCCGGGGACCAATTAGCTTATCTTAAGTTACTTTCTTAAGTTACTTAAATCAAATAACTTGAACACTTTTATTTCTTGTAATACTCGATTCTATTCTTTCTTCCAGGACAAGAAATGGTTCTGGAGTGACGGTACTCTTTTCAGCTACTCAAACTGGTGTGCTGGAGAGCCTAACAACCAGAACGGCAAGCAGCATTGTCTGCAGATGAATTATGGAGGTAAAACAACACAGCGCTTGTTGTAGGAGTGATACTAGTGATAAGAGGAGAGTGAACTGCATGTATTTATGTTCTGGTAACCGCTCATCACATCGACTTCACACTCGTTGGCTGTGTTGTTTAGCACTCAAAGAAGTTTTGAGTGTGAAGTTGTTTAGATGAGCAGCTCTCTAACAGACTGTATCTCAAGGACCTCTGGTGTTACATTGTTCACCTTTTGACAATGATTTGATTTGCATTAGTGACTCTAGTGTTAGCTGACTTCATCCATCAATAATTATTGGTCACATGAAACAGTTTGAGTAACATTCACTGACTCTCCTTTTTGTGTTGTACTTGCAGCTGGGAAGTGCTGGGACGACGTAGAGTGCAGCTATAAAATACCGTCTGTGTGTGTCAAGAGAGTCTGATTGGTGGACTGACAGCGAGGCATGCAGTACCCGTAACACAGAGGGAGTCCTGTTGTGTGCATGATCGCAAATACATCTGACTGTATTTCATATCTATAGCTTTCTTTTCTATCGCTGTAACGCTACTTAAAGAACGATACGACAAGTGACATCAACAGGAGCTGGACTGTCTTTGAGGCCTTGTGCCTTAATAAGAGTGTTTTATGGAGCGAATCCTTTTAGCACAACATATATTCTACACATATAACCCTTCTTTCTTTCTGCATGAATAAAAGACTCAAGCATTCAAACAAGCTGGTCTGTCATACATCTATCCATACATCTTTCCATGTTGAACCTCAAACAGCTCCAACTATATGAGTGAATACTATTTCACACTTTGCATGTTTTGAGTAATTAATAGAAGTTTTAAACCACAGAATAACATGTGGGATGTGTAACTCACCTTTCAGGTCAAGATTTGTGTCATCAACCGGGAAAAAAAGAAAAGAAGTAGCATGAATGCTACATCATCCTCAATGTATATAGAGCTTCCTGTTTGCAAGAGTGTGTCAGCACAAGACGCCAGCCTCCGGTTCTGTGAGATAAATGCTGAAATGCCTTTAACCTTTAACCTTCGTGGGGAGAACACTGTGTTGCAGAGCCGGCTGATGTTGGCCCTGTGCTCTTGTTGCTGCAGGTTGCCATGTGGATATAAAACATATCAAATTAATACTAACTAATTTCATTCACTAAAAATTGGAGCGCAGAGCTCCTCCATCAATCAATTAATTTATTTGTTTCGTGAAAATCGTACAAGGTGAAGTTCAATTAAATGTATTTGTATGTGTGTGTGTGGCCAAAATCACAAATTTTCCTCGGAGGGCTTTACAATGTACAACATCCTGTGTGGATGCATGCTTCAGTTCAACAGAAAGAGACCAAATGTGAAAATAGTATTCCCAAAGACTGAATGATCACACGGGTGGTGTGAAGGTTTTGTGCTTGAAGCCCCCTACAATCATTCGATAAGCCCCGCCTCTTTACTCACTGCTGCGTGAATCTGCTATCCACGGAAAATGATCTCAGAAATGAATCCGTAACTTGAGTTGGTGCAAGTTAAGTTTATTTTATGTGAATCATCAGTTGTAGAAATCACGAGTAATCACTTTTTTTTCACCAAACACTGTAAAGAAGAGCAGCTTTCATTCCTGCAACAACACAGCAGGTGGTGCTCACATGTCAGTCTTGTTTCTTTCTCTGGTTAAATGTAATGCAGTT
>NW_022283703.1:0-2583 GCF_004355925.1 Anarrhichthys ocellatus
CATGAGTTTATGGTCTCAATCTCTAGTTTCAAGTCTTCTTCAACACATGGAGAGAATATGAAGAGACTGATGCGCACTAAATTAAATTAAGAAAATAATACAAATAAAATACAACAATAGATTGATAATTATAAAACAGTAAAATGTTAATAAAATATGTATGAATAATAAAAACGTGCATAAAAACACATGATACATTGTATAAAATCAGAGAAAATAATAAGAAATAATAATAAAAGTAAAATGCAAAATCAGAATCTACAAACCGGTGACTGACTCCATCACTTCCCATTCCATCTGTTTGACAGTGAACATCGATTTCTATCTGACGTTTCTGTTAAAGTGACACGTTGAACTGCCACTAAAGCTGATTAATAACGTGACATTTATGTATTTCATATTTCATGAATTGCACCGTCCTTTTCAGTTCATGCTCTTCATGCAGAGTCTAAAGGGTCGGCCTGTTTCAACGTTATTGCAGTCATTAATTATAGAGAAGAGGACTCTGGAGCCTATTGAGCTCAATGGAAGAGGACGACGCGGGGACTCAAACTCTCAACCCCGACTGTGTCACGTTTCACCTCCAGAACAGATTCAAGGATTAAAGGAAATATTAAAGCAGCCAATGTGCTTCAAGAACATGTCTATTTAACGTGGCTGCAAACTCCCACTGGGATTAATAGTCAGTTAATAATTTATGATATTAGCCGACATAAATATAACCGACTTAATTGATTAAATCATTGCTGGAAAACACAACCCTCAAAAAGATCATAAAGTACTTTACAATAATGTTCTTCTTTCTTCAAGTGAAGACGTGACAATAGTTAATAAGTTCAATTCATTAAAATAATACAAAATAACTAGATTTACTTCAACAAGCAGATAAATCTGTTAACCAATCAGGAGCAGGTTGATAGTTATGTGCTGAATGAGTTTATTCCCTTTTTAAATTGTTGATGGAAATGGATGTGGTTAGCCTAGCTTAGCATAAAGACTGGATACAGAGGAACTCCTCTAAAGCTCAGCGGGTCTGTTTGTTGTTGTTTCATGTGTCTTTGTTGTTTGTGTTTCTTTGTAGTTTTGCGTCTTTGTAGTTCCTGTCAGCATGTGTCTCTTTTAGTGTCATCTTGACAGAGACATGTTGTCTCTTTGAGGACCCGGAAGGCCCATTCAGTAAACCACCCTTGGATGTGCAGAGGACACATGAGGACACATGATGGACCATGAGGGACACATGAGGACACATGATGGACCATTAGGGACCATGAGGACACATGAGGACACATGATGGACCATGATGGACCATGAGGACACATTAGCACACCTGAGGACACATGAGGACTACTCGGACCATCGGTCTCCCCCTCTCAGAAGCACTGTACACTGAACATGACCTCCGTGTCCTGTATCACTTGTTCTCAGGAGAAATTCAGACGGATCTCTGAGGACGCAGATTAAATGGGTCGTGATTAGTGAAGGGTTAACCGGACCCCCTCCCCCGCTCCTCTCTCCGGCCGCCGGATGGATTGGATTACCCCCCCCCTCCTGTTATCAGCAGCAGAGGGGGGCCACCCTCCCCGGTAGAGGAGCTCCTGCTACAGATGGTGGAGGAAATTAGAGTCTGCACGCTACGATCTGGATCAGAAATAAAAACCCCAATACCGATCCTGTCCCCCCTCTGGTGGAGGGTTCTGCTCTGATGAATGTTTGAACGGACTTTATTCTACTTCACCTCACAGGAACAAACTGGTTTCATACGTCAGTGAGTCAGTATTTCAGCTCCGACATCATCTCAGACGACAGACTCCCAGAGTGCTCCGATCCACAGCAAACGCAGGAAGCCAATTAGAGAGAACTATCGTGGAGCTTAATTGAATTAGTATCGCCGATTTGCCATCCCTCTCTTAGGCCATGAGGCCCTGTGCCCCCCCCCCCCCATCCACTGCAGCAGGCAGGCAGCCCACCCACCGAGGCTGAGAGGAACCAGGCGGTCTGGAGGGGTTGTGGGTCAGTTACTGGAGCCAGAACATAACTGTACAAACAAAACAGAGTTTCCTCAAACGTCTGCAGAGAGAATGAACCTTGTGTTTTATACATAATCATGACGTCAGTCAGAGAATGTGAGGCAGAATAACAGGAAGAAGTATTCCTTTACTTTACTTCTACCACAACCTGAAATCACTCCACTGCAAGTAAACATCCTGCGTTTAAAACTTTACTTAAGTAAAGGTTTGTATCAGCAGAATGTACCTGAAGTAGTTCATGTAAAAGTATTGATTGATTAATATTACTGCTGCATTAATGTGTGTTGCATTTTACGACTGTAGCTGTTTTTAACCCTTTAAAGCTGCAAAAAACAAACAAAGATATACTGTTTAAGTACAACATGTACCTCTGAGCTGTAGTACAGTATAAAGTACAACATGTACCTCTGAGCTGTAGTACAGTATAAAGTACAACATGTACCTCTGAGCTGTAGTACAGTAGAAAGTACAACATGTACCTCTGAGCTGTAGTACAGTAGAAAGTACACGTACCTCTGAGATGTAGTACAGTAGAAAGTACAACATGTACCTCTGA
>NW_022283703.1:2593-5284 GCF_004355925.1 Anarrhichthys ocellatus
TACCTCTGAGCTGTAGTACAGTAGAAAGTACAACATGTACCTCTGAGATTGAGCAGAAGCAGGAAGTCAGTTTCCTGTTGGAATCAGTTTTATTCTTTTGTTCGTCATTTTAATTATTAGACAAAGCAAGAATTTCCTTGAAGGTAAACTTCACTTTTACAACAAAGAACAAATGAATTCAGTACATTTCACATATTGAGAACTTTCCTCTTCTTGTTCCTCGCATGTTTAGCTCGGTCACATGCTTCACGTGTCCCCTGCTGCTCTAATTGTCTCTAATTGGTGCCAAATTACCAGATTGTTTTCTTTAAACTTCTTAGGAAATCCTTCAGGCCCGTAAAATAAACCCTTAATGAATACGTGATCGGCCCGTCAGCGCCAAGTAATCTGTAATTCTCTCCTTCAGACATATGGTGGGAGCAATAATCCCACCGTTAAAACCTCGAACAGGAGAACAAAGCAGATGAAGCTTAGCGAGAAATAAAGACAAAACCTCTGCAGAAGATTTAGGTATCAACGATTCCACTTCTGGTGATTTCACTTTTATCCGATAGATGAGGAGGTTTCTGTAAAAGGATCGATCAGAGAAAGATAAACATAGAAGGAGGAAAAGAAAGAAGTGGAGGATGTAGTGTCTTCCACCAGACAAACAAAGTCTTGTTTACAACGTAACTATCATCAGTAAATACGATCAGCCATCGCAGGCTTTCTTACGTAACGGTACGTAACAATGTAACTAGCGATAAATAACGATCTCCCGTGGCCAAATTTGTTACGCGTAACTGAGTAAATAATATCATCCGCCTCTAGCGGAGTTCCTAACATAACGTTATGTAAGAACATAACTAGCTTCAATAAATAACAACCGTAGCAGACGTTCTTACGTAACGTTACGCAACGAGCACATAAAGCCAACATTTACTTTTTGTCTCACACTGGACACAGTGTCCTGAGTGAAAGTCCTGTGTTTGTTTGACCCAAACGTACAATTCCAACATGTTTTCCTGGCGACCGACTGCGTCGCGTCGGTTTCAGAGAAGCAGCAGTGAAAAGCCTCTGAACTCTACCTGCTCAGCATCAAACAGCTGACGGACTCAGTCAGAGACGAGCTGGTGAACACAGAGCAGCGTTCAGCAGCTAAAGAGGCAGATGTTCTCTCAGGAGGTGGAGGAGACCAAACACCGAGCTGAAGGAGAGCATGTTGGACTCACGTTCATCAGGAGACACAAACACAAAGACTCAGAATGAAACCTCGTGTTGATCCGACCTCGCGCTGCTTTTCATCCACCTTTAACTAAATATTGTCATTCTGTTTGGTTTCTCTCAGGGAGTCTTCAGGATGGGTCGGTGCCTTGCTCAAGAGAACCTCGGCCACCCTATGAAGGTAAGTCCTGTGTGTTCCCAGCCTGTCTGATCTCTGGGCTGAGTGTCGGTGTGAAGTGAAATAAATCAGGGCAGACTTCTTTATTTGCGGTCCCTCCACCACCACCGCACCTTCTGGAAGGTCTTTAACCTCGTCCGAGGAAGCTAATCAGCAGCGCAGTGAGTGATTTAGAGCAGACTCGCTCCCACTCTGCCGTCTGGCAGGTTGGCGATAGCGCTCGGGAGAGCTGTTAGAGGCGCCGGCGTGGAACCAACCGTGTCCAACAGCACCGCAGAGGACTCTCATATACCGCTGCTGCTGCTGCTGCTTCCTCCTCCTCCATGTGAGAGAAATGAACTTACCAGCAGCTGGATGAAAGGTTGGCTCAACAATTTAGTCCAGCAGTCCGTCCTGGTGGAGCCGATCTGAGCTAAATATGAATCGGATCAACACGGAGAGTTTAATGAGTCGGGGTGGGTCCTGTTTAAACAGCTCTGATGATCCTCTGTTTGAATTCTGGGACTGAAACTCTGAAACAGTTCGGTGACTTTTAACAGATTCCACAGAGGATGAGTTTAACCTTTATTAAAACCACCGACCAATCAGAAAGCTTCCCCTAAAGGTCTCCAGACTGGGACCTTCTTAAAGGGTAACTTTGGTATTTTTCAACCTGCAGGTTTTTAAACTGGTCCAGTTTGAAGGAGAACCACCAACAGGCAACTCCTCACGTCAATGTACGTTGTTGCTGCGCTGACAGACTCAGATTGTTATTATCTGACAAGATTATGAAAAGAACCCCACAGAGAAATAAAAAGCTTTTTTATTTAATAACAGTCTGAGCTGGTTAGCAGCAAAAAACAAGCACGACTATCGTCTGCAGCGTTCTCCCTCAATACTGGACCACTTTCAGAGGTCGTGTCCCCGTCAGTCCCTCAGACACAAACACATGAGGAAATATGTTTCTCTTTATTAAGTCAACACGCTGAAACATTCGTATGATAATATTCCAATGAAATGAAACGTGAAATGAGAGGTTTTCTAAAAGGAGTCTGGTGCTCAGAGACACCAGTTTGAGAGTTTGTCTGTTAGACACTTAGAGGTTCAAAGAGCTTTAATATCCAGTATTATTCATACAGTAGGTGTGGCTGCATGCACCTTCAATGTTAGTCGTTGGTAACCAAAGGAGAAGAAAGGAGGAGAGGAAGTAGGGAGAGAATTTAATGACAGCTCAGGAAATGAAGTGTTCGATGCTCAAAACTTCAAGGGAGGAGGAGGAGGAGGAAACCTCCGGTTCTTTAAAGTGAAGTCAAAGCTTCATGTGTTAAAGC
>NW_022283704.1:0-5255 GCF_004355925.1 Anarrhichthys ocellatus
TAGCAATAGCTTATTATCAGTAAAGACAAAGCACAGCTGAATGTCTTCTGGACACATTACACTTCATGTCACATAAAGAAACAGTGTAAGTTGTATTGGCATCAAGTGGTTTGTGAAAAGTTGCAACCAACTAAATAGCCGTCCCGTTCCAAGTGTGTCGGCAGTTAAACGTATCTTTAGGATTTTAGTACAACTAGGCGCCACTCTAATCAACACTCGCTTCTTTAAAAACATAAAAGAATACTATAATTCTCTGGTCTTTTAGCACCGGGGCCCGTTTTAATACCAGGTTTTTGAACGCACCACTACCTGTCCAATATGGGTTTTGATCTCATCACGATATACTGTATGTTTACTTTTACTTTTACTTGTGCAAAGTTTGAACTTTCTGCAGGTTTATTTTCATACTGTGACCTGAGAATAAATAGAAAAAGATTTCTGTAAAATGTACTACGTTTATCCAAAGTGTACACCCCCCCCCCCCCCCCTGATGTGTTCAGGGTCTCTCGGGACAAAAGGAAGCTCCCAATGCTTCAGAGATAACCAGAGAAAGAGGCCGACTCGCCTGCAGACTCCATCTGTCCTCTGCAGTTTATAACCCAAACTAAAAATAACACTAACATCTCCGTCATCCCCCAACAGCGTGAGGACGGAGTCCTGCAGGGACGTCTCGGTTCTACTGAAGGAGACGTGGATGACTTTAACATGTTTACGTTTAACTACACATTATGTTTTTTATGTACTTAAAGTACATTTACAATCCTGAATTATATGCGGAACAGTTCATGCTCAATATTACTATTTTATTTTAGTGTCCATGAGGCTCTGGTGTCAGTATCACTTCTTATAAAGTGTTTTACTTTGTTTATTTACTTTACTCTTATTGCTATTGTGTTCTATTTTGCAATAGTATCAGTATTATTGCTTTTACACTTAATTATTGTTCTTCTATTGTTCATATACAGTATGTTCATATTTTATTGTATTTTTATTATTTTTCTATTTTTCAGTAATTAATTTATATATAGTAAGAATAAATATTAAAAATCTGTGATCAGCAGATTGAGTGAAACTCTTCAAACATCAAATCAGATTAAAATTAAACAACTTTAAGAAAATCACTAGATGCTGCTTTTTATAACAAGATATTTCCATTTGAATGTATGAAGTTTTTGTTCACTAAAGAATTTATGGAAGCCGATTTCTGATTTAAAAGGCAAGAAATAGAAATAAATAATATGAATACAGTGAAACTATCTCATAGTTTAAATGTAAAACCTCATAAATAATAAAAATATATATTTAATTTTGTACGGAATGTTTCTAGGTTGTCTGTAGTTAAAAAACAACAAGCTTGTATATGAAACATTATTGTTGGTCTCTGTTTATGCATTAGATGAAAAGACTAAATTCAATTTCCCCTACTCTGCTCACACACACACACACACACACACACACACACACACACACACACACACACACACACACGCAGGAAAAGCCTAATATAATCTGCTTTGAAAGATTTCCAACTTGTCATCCGGTGAAAAGGGTCAAACACAAACTCTGCGTTCATCCTGCTGCTCGCTCAGTCGAGAGGAACGATGAACGGCGAAGGTCACCACGCGTCACCTGAACGCAGCCGAGGCCGAGCTTCACCTCCTGAGTCCTGAAAGATCGACTCCATCTGCCATCTTTTTACGTGTTTTTTGCGAATAAAAACAACTGACGTACGTTACGTAAGCGAGCTAATCAATGAGGTTATAAACGATATGAAGACCAGCTGAGTCAACAACAGATGTGTTGTGTTTGGAAATAACTGAAAGAGATGGTTGGATCTGTTAGTGAGCTTCTTGTAACTCCTGCTTTCTTCTGAGGTAAAATTACTGTTTTTGTCAATGGAGTCTGGTGACTCTAAAGAGGCTAAACAAGAGCTGAAAATAAAACGTATACACCTAAAACACTCAATATCAGTCCAGGTGTACGTTATGTTTAGAATATGTTCACCTCTTTACCTTTATGACGGACAACTGAAGCCGCTGTCTACGATCTCTACAAACACCAGACTCCGTTCACGAAAACAGCATTTTGACTCTAAAACATACTTCAACCACAATGTGAATGTTTTGATTGAAATATATATGTATAAATCAAAACATTCACATTCGACACTACTGTGATTCCATACTTGAGGAGCTGTTCTTTCAGCACCAGCTCTTCCCTGTATGGAGTGACATTAGTGCCACAAAAAGACGTTTTTAAACCCGATAAATAATCCGATCTTTGACACTGACCTGGTATCTGTGCTGCTTGATCTCTCCAGATGGTCTCTGCTCTGTCCTCTTTTCTTGGCTGTCATTCCATCACTTTACTTCCATTTGATGTCCTCCTTTCTTTTTAAAATAATTTAAAAAAATGTTTTGTTTAAAACGATCATAAATAAAGGCTAAAAATCTTCTTCAGGTCCTCTGAGTGAAAACAAAAGTATCTCACTTCTTCTGACAGAACCTGAGTGGACGATAAACAGGCGTCTCAAAAATATACTTTGTTTTTCTTTTTCTCCAAAAAAACAGCATAATCCAATTCATAAATAGCAGTTCTTTGGGAAATATGTACACATCTGCTGCACCTTTGTTTCCGGCGTAAACATAATGACTAAATGTAGGGTACGAAAAATAAAATTTGGCTTTTTTTTTTCCCACTAACTGAACATGGACTGCTTTTCTTTAATACAAGAGTCTGCTCGCTCCTGATAATCCTGCTCGCCATGTCGAGTAATTATTCCAAGTCCTGCTTGTCCTTGATTATCTGCAGCACGTGTCCCATTTTAAATTCCTCCACGAGTTCTAAAGTCCACTAGGTGTTTGTAAAGGGCCGCTGTGTTGCATCACATGCACCGTGGTTCCGTTCAGGACTCCACTAACGGATGAGGATTAAAATGCGCTTTTTATAAATCAACCCCGGCGCTCTTAAAACTTTTCAGGATTGCAAATGTGTTGATCCTCCAACTGTCTACGTGCAAAGACTTAAGAGCCCATTAATGGGGGTTTATTCTAAACAAATATGGGCTTTAGTCGTTTTTAGTTTTTATTTTTTTTAAAGAGAGGCCTGCAGGACTACAGGTCAGTCTCCCGCGTGTCCAAGCAGAACGCGTAAAGGGATCTCTTGAAGTCCATGCTGCTGTTCGCTTTGATGTTCGCCTTCTCCACCGAAGCGGTCGCGTCGTTGTTCTCCGCGTCCTGCTGCGACTTGGTCGACGATTTACTTCCCTTCCGCTTCGGTTCGGGGCTCGCTCGGCCGCTGTTCGGCTCGTCCTTCAGGGAGGACTGGTCCTGGTCCGTCTCGCGGTGGTAGAAGTAGTTGAAGTTGGACACGATGACCGGCACCGGCAGCGCGATGGTGAGCACACCGGCGATGGCGCACAGCGAGCCCACGATCTTCCCCCCGACGGTCACCGGCCTCATGTCCCCGTAGCCCACAGTCGTCATGGTGACCACAGCCCACCAGAACGCGTCCGGGATGCTGGAGAAGTGCGACTCCGGCTCGTCCGCCTCCGCGAAGAACACCGCGCTGGAGAAGAGGATGACGCCGATGAAGAGGAAGAAGATGAGGAGGCCCAGCTCCCGCATGCTGGCTTTGAGAGTCTGCCCGAGGATCTGGAGCCCCTTGGAGTGTCTGGAGAGCTTGAAGATGCGGAAGACCCGCACCAGGCGGATGACCCGGAGGATGGCCAGGGACATGGCCTGCTGCCCGTTCTGGTGCTCCTGGCCCTGCTGCTCCGCGAGCTCCGTGCACACTGTGATGAAGTAAGGCATGATGGACATGATGTCGATGATGTTCATCACGGTCTTGGAGAACTCCGACTTGCTCGGGCACGCGAAGAAGCGCACGAACAGCTCGAAGGTGAACCAGATGACGCACGTGGTCTCGATGATGAAGAAGGGGTCCGTAAAGGTGAGGGACGGCCGGGGCACCGTGCTGTTGTCCATCCGGCTGGTGACCGGAAGCTCCCTCTCGTCCCTGAACTCCGGCAGCGTCTCCAGGCAGAAGGTGATGATGGATATGGTGATGACGATCACAGACACGATGGCGATGCCCCGAGCTGGCATGGAGCTCTCCGGGTACTCGAATATGAGCCAGACCTGCTTCTGGAACTCGTTCTGAGGCAGCGGCTTCTCCTCCTCTTTTACAAAGCCCTCATCCTCGCGGAACCTCTCCATGGCCTCCTCTCCCAGCTGGTAAAACCTAATCTCATCCGCGAACACGTCGATGGACACGTTGACGGGTCTGCGGATCTTCCCCCCCGACTGATAAAAATACAAAATCCCGTCAAAACTCGGTCTGTTGCGGTCGAAGAAGTACTCGTTCCGGAGCGGGTCGAAGTATTTGATCCTCTTGGTGGGGTCTCCCATCAAAGTGTCTGGGAACTGGTTCAGGGTGCCCAGCTGGGTCTCGTACCGGAGCCCGGCGATGTTGATGAGCACCCTCTCGTTGCTCTCCGTGTCCATGTTCATGTCCAGCATGTCCTCGTCGAACAGATGGGGACTGTGGTCCGCGCGTAAAAGCGCATCCATGGCGTTCTCGCTGCAGCTGAAAGTGTTGTTCATGTCGTTGATTTTCCAGGAGCTCTGCTGCTGCTGATGAAGATGATGATGAGGATGATGCTGCTGCTGCTGCTGCTGAGGACTCCCCCGGGTGTTCAGCTCTTTACCGTAGTCCTCTCCAAGTCCAGTTTGAACGAAGCCCGGCTGAGGGACATCCAGCGCGTTCCGGCAGCTCTCCTCGGCATTGTTGCCTCCTCCTCCACCACCTCCTCCTCCACCTCCACCTCCACCTCCACCGCTCCCTTTAGCGCCGCCGTTCTCAAAGCTCACCAAGGCTATCTCCATTCCGCAGCCATCCACAGTTAATGTGTGAAAAACCAGAGAGACTTGTTGATCCGGAGCGCGAGCATCCTCTCCGATATCTCAGGAACCAAAAAAAAGAAAAAAGTGAGTTTTCCTATAAAATAGAAAATAACGAGAAGGATGCTGGTGGTTCACGAGCTGCTCCTCTTCACGTGCATGCGTGTTGCTGTCGTTAAGGCTCTAAGCCGCCGCTGCTGCTGTGGATGAAGTAAATATTAAAAACACAAGAGAGGAGGAGAGCGAGAGGACCCGGATGAGAGAGAGAGAGGGAGAGAGAGAGACAGAGAGAGAGAGAGAGAGACACAGAGAGAGAGAGAGAGAGAGAGAGAGAGAGAGAGAGAGAGAGAGAGA
>NW_022283705.1:0-4468 GCF_004355925.1 Anarrhichthys ocellatus
AGACAGACAGACAGACAGACAGAGACACACAGACACAGACACAGACAGACAGACACACACACACATAGAGACAGACAGACAGACAGACACACACACACAGACAGACAGACAGACACACACACACAGAGACAGACAGACACAGACAGACACACAGAGACAGATACACAGAGACAGACAGACACACAAACACAGACAGACACACACACAGAGACAGACAGAGACAGACAGACACACACACATAGAGACAGACAGACACAGAGAGACACACAGACAGAGACAGACAGACACACAGAGACAGACACAGACAGACAGACACACACACACACACASACAGACAGACAGACAGACACACACACACACACACACACACACAGAGACAGACAGACACACACACAGACACAGACAGACACAGACAGACAGACAGACACACACACACACACAGACAGACAGACAGACACACACACACACACAGAGACAGACAGACACAGACAGACACACACACAAACACAGACAGACACACACACACAGAGACAGACAGACACAGACGTCAGCATCTGGACGGAGCTGAAGACGAGAGGACAATGTGTTCACACTTACAGGACTGAGAGGTTCCTCTGAGACGCGAGCGCGTCGCCTCCGCTTGCCGAGCTGTGGGCTGATAAACAACATAAAACATGAAGTCAACAGTTTGAATAGTTCCTGGTCCTCAGTGAGAGACGTGTTCTCATACGTCTGCAAATAAACAACAATACAAATATGTTTATGACCATATTTGGTTCTCATTAAACAGATTGTAGCTCAATGATTGCTCCTCATTAACTTCTCTCTCCTTCAGACTAAAGATCCAGCAGGTGATGAACCATCAGAAGAACCATCAGAAGAACCATCAACCCTGATCAATCAATACCTTTACTACATTTATATACTTTTACTACATTTATATACTTTAACTACATTTATATACTTTTACTACTTTAACACTTTTACTACATTTATATACTTTTACTACATTTATTTACATTTATATACTTTTACCACATTTATATACTTTTACTACATTTACACCTGTCTCACCTATCCACCTGTCTCTCCTGTTGTAGTCATACAGATATCTTTAATAAATATATTTGTATGACTACAACATTCTCTGTATGAATAATTTACATGTATATAAATATGATATAAATATCACCTAAATATTATTTTAATACATTACATTATTCATACAGAGAACACTGTAGTATTAGCATTGATTTAAGATGTTTTTAGATAATTTACTGCAGTAAAAGTACTAATACACACTATGAAAATACTCCACAACAAGTAAAAGTCCTGCATTCAAAAGTATACAGGTGAGATAGGTGTACAGGTAAGAAAGGTGTACAGCTGAGACAGGTGAGACAGGTCTACAGGTGTACAGGTGAGACAGGTGAGACAGGTGAGATAGGTGAGACAGGTGAGGCAGGTGAGACAGGTGAGATAGGTGAGACAGGTGAGACAGGTGAGATAGGTGAGACAGGTGTACAGGTGAAACCCTGTCCACAGGAGAATAATGATTTTAGACCTATTGCTCTAACCTCTGTTGTGATGAAGTGTATGGAGAAGCTCATGGTGAGCAAACTACGGCTGGATGTCGGCCCACAGCTCGATCCCTACCAGTCTGCATACACACAGCAGAGAGGCACTGATGATGCAACCAACAGTATAGTGCACCTAGTGACTCAACACCTGGAGGATCAGAGGGCCTATGCTAGACTGTTGTTTGTAGAGTTCAGCCTTTAACACCCGACAGCCTCATGTTCTCCTGAATACACTGCAGCTGATGAATGTCAACCCCTTCACTATTAAGTGGTACCACTCATTCCTCACCAACGTACCCAGCAGGTCAGGGTGAACAGGACCTTGTCTGAACCCTTGACCATCAACACCGGCGCCCCCCAGGGGTGCGTCAGTTCACCAGTCCTGTTCACCCTGTACACTAATGAATGCACATGTAGCACTGCTAACAATTACATGATCAAGTGTTGTGATGATACAGCCATCCTGGGTCTCATGTCTGACACATCGGATACAGCTGTGTACAGACATGAGATTCAGAACTTTGTCCAGTGGTGCGACAAACACTTCCTCATCCTCAACGTCAGGAAAACAGAGGAGATGGTATTCGACCCCAAATACATTGGAGGCCACTCACCAGTGGTTATTCGTGACCAGAACATTGCAGTGTGACATGTATTTGTTGGCTGGTCTTGTGCATGTACTGTAGGTTCTGTGTGTGCGGGTATGTGGACTGGCGACAGTCTGTGTATGTAATGTATGTATGCAATATGATATTTGTATTGTTTTAACAGCAGACACTGTAGGTTTGTTTCCAAGACAAATTTCCTTCGGGACAATAAAGTCTATCTTATCTTATCTTATAGGTGTACAGGTGTGACAGGTGAGATAGGTGTACATGTGAGATAGGTCAGACAGGTGTACATGTTACCTGGGTGTCTCTGGGACCAGGATGGAGAGATCTTGGTAGAGGACCTCAGATGGATCCAAGAGGCCTCGGTTCAGACCTCCAGGACTGTCCGGCTCAGACGAACAGGGACTATCTGCTAACGGATCCTCCATGATGTCCTCTGATGGTAGAACACCTGGTTCTAGACGCTAGGATCTCATCCAATCAGGACTCATGTCCACCAGATACCGACAGGTAGACTCACCTGAGAAAAAGTGAACCAGAGAAGAGGTTAACGACACAAACACAGAGACCAATTATTGATCTGATGGTACAGGTTCTACGGAGAGGAGAAGAAGAAGGAGAAGAAGAACACACTAACACACTAAAACATGAACCAGGAGCTCTAAAGAGACAAATGTACAAAGACGAACATAGAAGCGGCTCTTTCTCTGCTGGTGTTCAGTTCGTCTAATAAAGTTATTGATCAAACGTTACAGTTACTATAGATTATATTCATAAAATGAACCAGGAACAAAAAGACAAAACAAACGAAGTTTAAATTAAAATCACTTGTTTTTGTTGTTAGCATTAGCATGTGTTAGCTGAGTTAGCGCAGAAAGCTAGCTAAAGTGCCCACAGAAACAAACACGAGAATAAATCGATATAAAAATCAATGAAACGTTCCTTCTGTCAATAACAACAATGTTAAACACGTGATATCTGCGCACTTTACCGAGATTTGAACGTTGTCGTCCTTTTCTTTCGGTTAGTTAACGACGATCCCTGAAACGGAACCCACAACTGGAAGTGCACTTCAAAATAAGAGTGGAAACTTCCGGCGTCACACGAAAAAAGCACCGAAAGTCCCTTCGAAAAGTACCAAGTTTCATTTTTCACGAGGATAAAAATATATCAGAAATAAAAAATTGAAAGCACTGAATACATTTATTAAAAGGATAAATACATAATGTCACAAACTGTAAAAAGGGGAAATGTCAGTTTAAATTAGAGATGCAACGATTCGTTTATTAAACATTATTCAACAATTATTTTGATAATCAATCGTTGTTTTCTTGTTTTTGTTGTGACTTTCCAAATACAACTTGCAGTTATTACCCAAATCTAAGTCCCGTTTTATACAACAACAATGAATGATGAACTTAAGAAGAAAGTTCATAATTCAAGAAAGAACAAAAGAAAGTTCTTTACAAGACAAAATAAAATAAAATACAAATAAAAACACTAATAAAATCAGTTTTACATCATTGAGTAAAATGAGCTGCATATGAGAAAACAGTAAATTAAAACTAAACATAATTACAATAATCAAAATGATAAAGGTTAAGTCAATTAAGACAATGTCTTTGTACAAAAAAATAAATAAATAAAGTTTATCACTGTAAACTAAATATCTTTGAGTTTTAACCTCTGAAGACGTCACTTTTTAAATGATAGTTTGTTGCAGCCCTAGTGATAATAATATGTGATGAAAACATGACATAAGATACGATAATCCTTTATTACATCCTCTGTTGCCTCAAAGTGTAATTATGACTCAATCAAACATGCATATAGAATAATATGAATAATCGAATGTTGGGATCTGACTATATGGCTTCGACATGTGCTGTGGAACAAAGAGAGTCAGGCCAAAAAAAACTGTGTTCCTGAAGGTACCTGAATGCAGCGCTGCAATCTAATTGGCCGACAGCCAAGACACCCCAGGACCCCTGTGGTTCAGCCACCGTTCTACAAAACTACCCGCAACCCCCACCTCAAGGCTTTTTCCATCGATCCCTCCGGGGTAGCAGGAGGCACACATGCAACGTTGTTCTTTTTAATCAAATCCTACGTCTAACAGTTTATATTCGCTGGCCGAATTCACCAAACTGTCTATTTTATCTTTGTTCGTATCCACGAAGCGAACCCCTTTTTAGTCCTGCAGAAGTGAAGAAGCAAGACTTCTTCAGACAGAGAGAGAGAGAGAGAGAGAGAGAGAGAGAGAGAGAGAGAGAGAGA
>NW_022283705.1:4478-5648 GCF_004355925.1 Anarrhichthys ocellatus
AGAGAGAGAGAGAGAGAGAGAGAGAGAGAGAGAGAGAGAGAGAGAGAGAGAGAGAACTTCCACTCTCCACCAAGCACCTCGTTTGCTCTGGACATAAGGACGCGAAAAGCCCTGATCCAGACGAAGCGATTCTCTCCTACCGAGAGAACACCTCCGCAGCCGCGCAGCCTGGGCCCAACGAAGCTCAGAAGAACCCCTCAGAAGAACCCCTCAGAAGAACCCCTCAGAAGAACCCCCCCCCCCTCAATCACCACGGTCGCATCGTACCGTAAGGCGAAATAGATTGTGGGCGGAGTTAGAGAGAGTTCATTTGTGTTTATTTTATCTTGTTTGTGTGCTTAAAGTACTGTTCATTTTGATAAGGTGGTGTATGCTTTATGATCATTAGCAGCAGTATTCCCTTTACACAGCAGCAGTTATAACACAGTTATAATGATTCTGATCATAGATATTCAAATGTCGTTTAATAATAATAATAAAACTGCGTTAACGTGATAATAACGCGTTAACTTACCCAGCACTAATATTTATATATAATAAGATGGGCAACCATATAATAACCGTGGCTCACTGGCTTAAGAGGGTTGTCTGGTAACCGCAGGGTCAACGGTTCGATCCTCGACTGTCACGTGTCGTAGTGTCCCTGAGCAAGACACTGAACCCCCGGGCGCCTGTCATTGGCAGCCCACTGCTCCCTATATACAGGGATGGGTCAAATGCAGAAGTCAAATTTCGTGTTTATGTATATGACAATAAAAAAACAAAACAAAGGGTTGCTATATGAACACTTGTTTTATGTTACCGGGATATCATTTGTGATAAAAGAGGAGAAGATAGCACAAAGTAAAGAAACATGAAAGGAACACATTAAAACAAACTAGAACAACAAAAATCACTTTTACAGCCTTGAAAAACATTTTACAGTTCAGTAAAGAGCTGAAATGAGATGAAGAGTTTCTGTAGGCCAACAGGAAGTCATCATAACTGGTTCCCTCAGCCAATCAGATTCTTCCATTAGATTCTAGATTATTACATAAATAATCTGTGTGTCAAACAAATGTTGATGATTCTTCCAGGCTGAGCTAACGTTAGTCTATAAAGGAACCGCCAAAAAAAAAAGGGTTAATCACCGTGTAGCCCCGCCCTAAAGCATCCCCTGCTTTATGGTCT
>NW_022283706.1:0-1428 GCF_004355925.1 Anarrhichthys ocellatus
CGTACAGAGCCCTGTAGCGCCTACCAGAGGGGAGGAGTTGGAACAGCTTGTGTCCAGGGTGTAAAGAGTCTGCATTGATCTTTCCAGCCCGTTTCCTGACTCTGGAGGTGAACAAGTCCAGGATGGAGGGCAGGCTGGAACCAATGATCCTCTCTGTAGACCTGACAATCCGTTGTCCTCTGTTTCTGTCCTGTTTGGTGGCCGATCCAAACCACACAGTGATAGAGGAGCAGAGAACAGACAGGATGATGGCTGAGTAGAACAGGATCAGCAGCTCCTGAGGTAGGTTGAACTTCCTGAGCTGGCGCAGGAAGTACAACCTCTGCTGTGCCTTTTTCCGGATGGTGTCGATGTTGGGAGCCCACTTCAGGTCCCGGGAGATTGTGGATCCCAGAAACCTGAAGGTCTCCACAGCGGATACAGTGTTGTTGTGTATGGTGAGGGGGGGCAGTGTTGGGGGGCTCCTCCTGAAGTCCACTGTCATCTCCACAGTTTTGAGCTTGTTTAGCTCCTGGTTGTTCAGACCACACCAGAGGACCAGCTGTTCAACCTCCCACCTGTACGCAGACTCATCACGGTCCCTGATGAGGCTGATGATCGTTGTGTCGTCTGCGAACTTCAGGAGCTTGACCGTTGGGTCCTCTGAGGTGCAGTCGTTGGTGTAGAGGGAGAAGAGCAGTGGGGAGAGCACACATCCCTGGGGGGCGCCAGTGCTGATAGTCCGGGTGCTGGATGTGATTTTTCCCAGCCTCACCTGCTGCGTCCTGTCAGTCAGGAAGTTTGTGATCCACTGACAGGTGGATGCTGGCACAGTGAGCTGGGAGAGTTTGGGTTGGAGTATCTCCGGGATGATGGTGTTGAACGCGGAGCTGAAGTCCACAAACAGAACCCTTGCATATGACCCTGGGGAGTCGAGGTGTTGCAGCATGTAATGCAGTCCCATGTTGACTGCATCATCCACCGACCTGTTTGCACGGTAGGCAAACTGCAGGGGGTCCAGCAGGGGTCCTGTGATGTTCTTCAGATGGGTCAACACCAGTCTTTCAAAGGATTTCATGACCACAGACGTCAGGGCGACGGGCCTGTAGTCATTTAATCCTGTGATGGAGGATTTCTTGGGGACCGGGATGATCGTGGAGCGTTTGAAGCATGAGGGGACTTCACATAGCTCCAGTGATCAGTTGAAGATCTGTGTGAAGATGGGGGCCAGCTGGTCAGCACAGACTTTCAGGCAGAAGGGTGACACACCGTCTGGGCCTGGTGCCTTCCTGATCTTCTGTCTGAGAAAGAGCCGACTCACATCCTCTTCGCAGATCCTCAGTGCTGGTGGGGGGTCGGTTGGGAGAGATGAGGAGGAGGCAGGGGGTGTAGATGGTTGTTTGATGGGGCAGGTGGGGGGTGTGAGGGTACCTGCAGTAGAAGGTATTC
>NW_022283706.1:1528-5301 GCF_004355925.1 Anarrhichthys ocellatus
TTGGCTGAGAACTTTTCCTCCAGCTTTTCAGTGTAGCTCCTCTTAGCTACCCTGATCTCCCTTGTCAGTGTGTTTCTGGCCTGGTTGTACAGAATCCTGTCCCCACTTCTGTAGGCCTCCTCCTTGGCCCGACGAAGCTGCCTGAGTCTTGCATTAAACCATGGTTTATTGTTGTTGAATGTGCACATGTCCTCACAAAAACTGATGTACGATGTCACAGTGTCAGTCCAGGTCTGTAGCAGTAGCCTCGAAAACACTCCAGTCAGTGCAGGAAAAGCAGAACTGTAGCTCCAGCTTTGCCTCGTTGGTCCATCTCTTCACAGTCTTCACCACAGGCTTTGCAGATTTTAGTTTCTGCCTGTAGGTTGGGAGAAGATGAACCAGACAATGATCAGAGAGTCCCAGAGCTGCACGGGGGAGTGAGCGGTATGCATCCTTTATGACAGTGTAGCAGTGGTCCAGTGTGTTTTTGTCCCTGGTGCTACACTTAATATGCTGTCTGTATTTAGGCAGTTCTTATATATATATATATATATATATATATATATATATATTCATTTATTTCTATTATAAATGATAAATAAATAAAATAGTCCCTCCTGGGCTGGCTACCTGCACATATTGAACAGCAGTTGCAAAGGAACGTACACTAACATTTTTCTTTTGTCATCACAGGCTGATTGATTTCATTATTTGCCAATTAATTTACATGTAGTGCCATTTATTACCCACCAACTGAGAAACAGTCAGCATCAGTAGGAAGACTTTGATAACTGCTCGTATTAGTTTTGGTTACCAATAGATGTGACCACTTACCATAATCTCTCTTTTGTCAAAACCGTAGTTTCTGAGTCGTGTTGCTGCGGCGTCATTGGTTAATGCATTAGAAGCCATGATAATCTTTCCCACCACTATCCTACATGATGTTAACCCCCCCCCCCCCCGCTGTTCGGTCCTATAGCCTCCCGATCGTCTACTGTTCAGTGTGGAGTCAGACTACAGCTAATCTTTTCTCATGTAGCGCCGATCCATGCTATATCTTGTGCTAATCTCTTAGCCTGCAGCATTAGCCACATGCTAAAGCTAATCCCTTTTTGTGTTGCGTCGGGCCATACTAGCGCTAATCCGCTGTCGTGAAACCGTGCTAATGCTAATCCAGCTGTCAATTAGAGATGTGCTGACCGGCTGAGAGGACAGTCACGCTGAGACACCTGTCTGCTGCTCGCCGTCCAACTCTCCCCTCCTTCACTCTTACCTCCTGCTTTAAGTCTGACTTTACCTCCTGTATCACACTCTTTTTGACGTTTCCGATCGCTCATCTGCCCCTTCATTTTCTCACTTCCATTTCTCTCTTTCTATCGGACTACATTTAGCCTAATCTCTTTCCTAATCCGCCCCTCTTTCCCAAGAATGTAGCACATGAAGGTGGATGTGTAACCCCACATAAACTTATTCAGCTATAAATCGTTACTGACGTGGAAGTTTTTTCTTTTTCTTTTTTACTGTTTTCAAAAGTAGGCCTACTACCTACATTTCCACTTGCCTGTCTTTCTTAGATAATGAATCTGGTATTATTCTATATCTTCATATTGTATGAAAATCTTGTGTCCCAAACACCCAAACAGATAATGTGTAGTTTAATTTTCAGAAGGCCCTAAAGCAGGAGGAAATAGTGCATTTGCTGGGGACTATTTTCAGTGGCAGATTAATCCACATTTGGTGCTCTACTGAGTATCCGTGGCAGCAGGACGGTGTATGTGGGATTGAGTCAAAATAAACTACAGTGAGTGTTCATTATAATGAAGACACGTGTCACCCAGTACAACAGTGTGGCTGCTTCATGTGTTTATAATAGTTTAGACAATATTACAACAAAGAAGCTCTGCAACACAGCGTTCAGGCTTTTGACTCATAAACAATATTTATTATTGTGATCAACTACCAAATTACCACTCAGAGTTACTTCAGGTACAGTTTTTTGGACATACATCTTTGATTCAGATCTGCTAGAAGTTTTCCAGATCCTCTGTTCTGAGCGGTTCTCTTGTGTACATTCGATTCTCTGGCTACTCTGCTCCTTATTATTTATTTCTAGTTTCTGGAGAAAAACAGTCTCTTCCTCCTTCCTCACTTCCACTAACTCCCTCCCCTGGGACTGCTTTTCTTCATCACCATTATTAATGTTCTTTCTACTTGTTTTTTTCATGAACACTGCCTTTTTGTTCTGCCATCGTCCATCATGTGGTTTTCAAGTAATTTAGATTTGGTAATCTAATCATCAGGACTTTTCTTGTATTTTCCTTCTTGTTTTGAAGCCACAGTTATTACAGCTCGCTCTTTTTCTGTCATTTATCTCTGCCGCACAAATAGTGTTTCGGCTTTGTTGTGGCTGCGTTTTATCACCTTGTTTAATTACCTTACTTGTATCTTTTATGGACTCGCAAACTAATTTACCTAAAGTAAACAGAAGAACATCTCCGCAGGCCTGATGCCAAATCGAGTAAATTCATTTTGAAAATGGGATTTCCTCAAGTAAAAAAAACATGCAATCGAGAACGAATGCATCCAATGTGATGTAAGTATTTCTCCGCTAGATTATCAGTCACCTACGCTACGCCCACACACCTCTGAAATCAAACTCAGAGAAGAAATTGCAGCTTCAGGCGTTTTTGTTGGCACAGCGTTATATATCAGTCTGTGTGTTCGGTGTTCCAGGAGCTCTTCTGTGAAGAAATGCAACTTCACTTAGCGGATTCTTGCATTTCCCAGAATACCTCAGGAGAAACCCAAGAGAGCAAACATGAACAATCAGCTGCAGGTTACAATGTGTAGGTGGACAGTGATGAGGAACGAAAAGGAAGCAAGAGGAGTCTTTTTTTTTCAGCTGAGAAAAGTGAGAGTCGTGCCGCTTACTCAAAGCGCATCTCTTTCATCTGCAGAAAACTGAATCTGTTCTTCTCATCTGACGGATTTTCTCCCTGTGTGGTTGTTGAATGCTGGAGTAAATGTCAGCTTCTCCAACTCTTAGTCACGTAAAAGGCCTGATGCCAGAATGTTGGCAGAAACGCCAACAGAAGCATTTATCAAGACTCCTCTCTTTGCCAATGAAATGTCAAAAATAATCAATGAATCATCCTGTACTCATTTTGTATGCATTCATTTATCTGGTTCAATCTGGGTGACAAGCTAACCGCCTTGTTAGCTCGGGGGTCATGTAAGCTAGCAGGCTGCAATTGTCTTTGGATGTCATTTGGCAGAAAAAACTTCCACTTCCTAAAGCCCGGTTGTGGTCTAAGTGGCTGGAATCGAATTATTTTACGCTTTTCCTCCACCTCCTGAACCACGGGGCAGGCGTGGGCTGTGTGAGTGAAAGCAAACTGTCCACTACGACCGAATAGACGGCTGTATCTAGCTCCAAATTGCCAGGATTCCCCAGGGGACCGCCATGCCCGATTGTTCATATCGTTTGATAAAAATCTATCCTGAACTTGTAGTCCACCAGACAATATGCTATAGCTGCCATTTCGCTGCCTTTGGCATGGAAAAGAAACAAATATCTGCAAAAAGTGTGATTTATCAATATTTTTATTGTTTCCGCCAAACTTTGCATCTCTGTAAAACTCTACAGCTACCACTGGCTCTGGATCTTCCCTTCGCCCTTTCTCTATGTCTTGCTCAGGAAGTTTGAAGAGAGGAAAAGAGGCAGAGCAGCCTGGAAGGGTAGGGAGAAATGAAAAGAGAGAGAGAGAGAGAGAGATAGAGAGAGACAAAAA
>NW_022283707.1:0-4732 GCF_004355925.1 Anarrhichthys ocellatus
ATATATATATATATATATATAGATATATATATATATTAGATCATTGGTTTCTTGCAGAATAACTTCAGTTCGATAGGAAGTTGCAGCTCATCCAGGTTTTATGTCCTGAAGACATGCTTGCAGTTTACTCATTTTGCACTTTCAGATATAATTGAGTATCATCTGCATAACAATGACATTTTATAGAGTGTTTTCTGATAATATTGCCTAAAGGAAGGATATATAAGGTGAACAAGATTGGTCCGAGCACAGAACCTTGTGGAACTCCATGACTAACGTTGGTCCTCATCGAGGTTTCATCTCATTGGTTTTAAACTTGTTTGAATCGAGTTGCTGTAAAATATCAGAAGTGTTTGTTGGTGTTTCTGTAACTTTATTAATCTTATTAAATTAGATGAATTCATGGTTTCATAACAAGCAGTTCATGCTTTAAACACATTCATTCATTCACTCATTCATATCCACCAAAGAGCCAAATGAACATTCATGTTATGATTTCACTCTTTCAGAATAAAAGTCAATGTTTCAAAGTAAAGTAAAGAAAGGTGTTGAAGCTCCATGTTTCCTCTTGTGGTTTGAAGCGTGTTGATGAAGCGTGTTGATGAAGCGTGTTGATGAAGCACAATCACTGATTGGACTTTTGATTAGCAATGTTGTTATTTCCCTCCATGCTTCTCCTTTAATCTTAATCTGATTGGACAGCTTAACGAGGTAAGACGCCTTATTGCTTTTCATCCTGTCTTCTTTTACACCAGATTAGTGACACCAAACACACACACATTAGCACTGGTGTCTGTTAGCTTAGCATCACCGAGCCTCAGCTTGTATTAGCATTACAAACCCAGAATGTTTTTAACATCACTTCCTGCTCTTCTGAAGGTTACTATTAATATAAATTATTATTATTATTATCATGAATCTTACTTTCTTTAGTTTCTCTGGATAAATGACGTGTGATCTTATTTCTTAGTCTCCGTTCAGCAGGAAGCTTCACCAGGACTCCATTAGTTTTATTTCTAAAGCTGATGATCTGAATAACATCCAACATGACATCATGTGTTTGATGTGTGAACACTACCACTGATATCTGAGTGTTTTAGTCACAATGTTGAGTTTAACTTCTCTCCACTGAACCGTTTTGATGTAAAAGTGATAACGAGGAGCAACAATCAACGTGTTTCCTGGTGAAATGATGACATGAAGGTCCAGTGAGGTTAAATGTTCTAAACTCAACGTCTCGGTGGAGCAGCAGGTTCTCAGGGAGTCCCGAGGTTCTTCAAACACGCTAGAACAGAAAACGCATGCAGGTCAAAAGAGAAGTTAGAATATATAATGTATATTAATATATGATATTAATTTGCTCCTCAGACGGTTCATGAGCTTTAAGTGGAAACATGGACGTGTTGTATGCTCACGTTGAAGCTGCGAGTTGATGTTCAGACATCAGGTGAAGTTCACCGTCGGTTCTCATTTGTCCGATTATTCCGACACCAAGTGAACGCAGCGCAGACGTCTCACCATGTAATGTTGATGAAAGTTAAAGATAGTTTGTTTATGATTCAGATCCAAATGTGTTCTTCATCAAATTAATATAAAATCTTTATGTTATGTCATTTTATTTTTGAGAGAAGATGGAGTCAGACACGACCTTTGACCTTTACATTAACTGTTGGTAGGTTAAGGGGACAGGTAGCATTAGCATCTAAAACACACACAGTCAGAGCTGAGCTGCTGTCAGCAGTCATTAGTTCATTCCATTTCCATTTGTTCCTCGCTGTCAATCATGTAGAGAGAGTGTGTGTGTGTGTGCGTGTGTGTGTGACGAGACACAAAACAACCACAAAGACACAAAACAACCACAAAGAGACACAAAACAACCACAAAGAGAGACAAAACAACCACAAAGAGACAAAACTACAACAAAAAGACAAAACACCTCAACTACTGTCAGCCCCACGTTTAAAATTAGCTTGTAAAAAACAAAGAAGTCCAAAATGTTTACAAACCAACTGTAAACTGCATCAGAAGTAATATTTCACTGTAGATCTTTCGGGGAGTGAACGTGTTGTTTCAGCACGTACTTTCACTCTGAACACGGTATAAAAACAGACGTGTTTAGACGCCTCTGGCTTCTCTCTGAGCCTCCTTTTCATAATTGGACTTAATCATCTGCTCTGACCATAAAAGCAGCGCCTGTGTGTTCAGGGAGAGAACGGAAATCAAACACATCCTCTGCATTATTTATGGAGTCGTTCACTGAGTTTCATCATCTGCATCTGTTCTCTTTAAACAATCTCTCCTTCTTTCTGCCTTTTCAGAGCTTCTTTGAGGGACAGTCGGCTCCGTGGGATTCGGCCAAAAAGGACGAGAACCGCATGAAGAATCGCTACGGAAACATCATCGCCTGTAGGTACCCACCCACTGTGTCTAAAGCCAGGCTCAAGGGCACTGTGGAAGCCTCACTGTGGTAGAACAGATAAATAATATTACTCATATTTAATTAATAAACCTAACGTGATGTTGTTGGTCTTGGTTTGGCTCTTGACTTCGGTTCAACCAGCTGAAGTCAGACAGGAAACACACCATCAGGCTGATCTCATGTCAGTTCATATCATCACACAGCTCCAGGTCTCAGAGACACAACATGTTACCGCTGAAGCTAATGTGCTAACGTCCCAGAAAGTTACTGCTGACAGCTGCTCACTTTCAGCTGCTGGCTGACAGCAACACACACACACACTCACTCTCTCTGTCCTGTGGTGCTGTAATTATGCTAATGAGGTGTGATGGAGGCCGAGGCTATGGTGGCCTGCAGGGACACACTTCGTATTCACACCAGCCGTTAAAACACCCACACACACACACACACACACGCACACACACACACACACACAGGTCTGTTTGTTGGTGTGTGTCCTGTTAACAGTGTGTGACAGCAGTGACAGCCAATCAGCTGCAAGAATGACACCGGCTGACAGCGACTTGTGAATTAATTTGTCTATTGATTTATTTATTATATTTTTTTAGATTTGACAGAAACAGAAAACAAACAGAAATCAAATCAATGGATACAAAATAAACTTGTGAACTTATTTACGTTTATTGTTTTTGAACAGCCTCCAAACAACATGCATGTACAAAAACATTAATCAAACCATTATATACACTTCATCATCAGCAACACATTATTACAAAAACATAATCCACAATAGATCAATTCAAAATACAAGAATATAAATATGACATGTTGTACTTGTACTAGTACAGCCTTTAATAAAGTAATAAAGTAATAATGTACTAAGAGGAATCTGCTCACTTCGGTTAATGTTACGAAGTTAGAAACATCAGCTGTTCAACCCTCCAAACAATAACAAACATCTGGATAGTGCTAATAAAATGAATACATATACAAATGAATAACGGACAAGTTACAGAAATATTACACACGTTATTTTCACTTACAGTTGTTTCATTTATATCAGAACTGTATTCACCTGAATAGCTTAGAACCAGGGTTATTAATGTAACCTAAAAAGATGAAATAGTGGCGAACCACAGTTTAATTTCAAACGTGGACGTTTAAAGACGACGTCTGCAGGTATTCATCATCTATAATCAGTCTATTAACATGTAATAACTGGTTAATAACAGAAATGTGTGTTTATAAATCTTAAATCCTCTTGTAGACAGACAGCTGTATGAAATATTAATATTATATCTTATAAGTTAGTAAGCATTAATCTGTTTATAACTACGTTACAGTCTGATATTTCTATTCTAAATAATTAATAATAAATACAAAATAATTAGTCAACCAATCAATGGACAGAAATACAAACTGCAACTATTTTTCTGGTTGATTGATCGTCATTCAGTTTTAACACCGTGTGCTTTTTATTTATTGACGAAAGTTTCACGTTTCTATCAAATTGAGAACAAAGGCATAATAAATGTGTGTGATAATGAGACATAATTAATCTCTGTTTGTTTAATGAGATTATTACATGAGAGACAATGTATTCATTTATTAGTAGCAGCTCATTAGAGGTGATTATATTCAGCTTCACCACGGCAACAAGCTCACCAATTAACGTGTGTGTTCCAGACGACCACTCTCGTGTGCGTCTGCAGCCTCAGGACGGAGACGGCGGCTCTGACTACATCAACGCCAACTATGTGGACGTGAGTGACACACACACACTTTACTTTAGTTCCTTTAAAAGGTCGATCTGTAACGTCCTGTTTCCATGACGACGGTGGTCATCAGTCACCTGCTGTTGACTGTAAACACACTCGCTGAGAAGATGTGTGTTCACCAGCATCATGAGGCCATTTTGAGCTGCTCCATTTCTTACATTTCTTAAATTGTTTATTTGGTATTTTGGTGCTCAACAATAAACAGAAAAGACAAAAGTTCTACAAAGAGTCCAGAGAGGAATATTTGATTTGTAGGATCAGCTTCTCTTCAGCTGGAAGTTAGGTAATGTGTCCATGATGATGATGATGATGATGATGATGATGATGATGATGATGGACCGGACATGTCACTGACAGCTGTTCCTCCTCGGTTCTCTTCAGGGCTACCACAGACCGAACCACTACGTCGCTACTCAAGGTAAGAAGTGAAACACTGTCTTCTGATGTTGCTCTCTGTGTCCTCAGAGTAACAACACTCCAACTGAACTCTAGGGTCTGTAGTAACAACACTCTAACTGAACCCTAGGGTCTGTAG
>NW_022283708.1:0-5300 GCF_004355925.1 Anarrhichthys ocellatus
GATAGTCCACACAGAACCGTATAGACCCATCCTTCTTGACTACAAGAACAATGGGCTACTCCAGGCACTGTTGGACTCTTCTATTACCCCCATCTCCAGCATAGCCGCCAATTCCTTCTGAACCACTTTTCTTTTGTGTTCAGGTAACCTGTAGGGTCATAACCTCACCGTCACGCCCCGGGGAGTCTCAATTTGGTGCTCTATGAGGTTTGTGCGTCCTGGCCGGAGGGAGAACACGTCAGCAAACTGCTTTTGCAACTGGGCAATGTCGGTTCTCTGGGTCTCGGAGAGATGGGCTTCACAAAGGAGCGAGGTGGGATTAGTGGATTTTGACACCTCTGGCCCCAGCTCCTCTCTCTCGGATACCGCGGACACCAGAGAAACAGACTCCGCCTCTCTCCATGCTTTCAGGAGGTTGAGGTGGTAGATCTGTGTAGCCCCACCCCTGTCAGAATGCACAACCTCATAGTCGACATCCCCCACTCGCCGTGTGACCACAAAGGGCCCTTGCCACTTGGCGAGGAGTTTAGAGCTGGAAGACGGAAGCAATACAAGTACGTTTTCTCTCGGTGTGAATTGTCTCAGCCTGGCCCCTCTGTTGTACAGCCGTTGTTGACGTTCCTGGGCCTGGAGCAAATTCTCACGTGACATCCGACCCAGTGTGTGGAGTTTTGCTCGCAGGTCCAGGACATATTGGATCTCATTTTTCCCGATGCTCGGACCTTCCGCCCAGTTTTCTTTAATCAGGTCGAGCACCCCCCGTGGTGTCCTGCCAAACAGTAGTTTGAAGGGAGAAAATCCCGTGGAGGCCTGGGGAACCTCCCGCACTGCAAACAACAGAGGATCAAGCCATTTATCCCAATTGCGTACATCTTCGTTAATAAATTTACGGATCATGGACTTTAAAGTTTTATTCAGACGCTCCACCAGACCGTCGGTCTGGGGGTGGTAAACACTGGTCCGAATAGATTTAATGCCCAGTAATCCGTAAAGTTCTCTCAGTGTGTGTGACATGAACGAGGTGCCCTGGTCAGTCAGAATCTCTTTCGGGATTGCGACTCGGGAGATGACCTGAAACAGCGCCTGTGCGACACTCTTTGCAGAAATGTTGCGCAATGGCACTGCCTCGGGATATCGTGTTGCGTAATCCACTAGGACTAACACAAAGCGATATCCATATGCACTCCGGTGAAATGGCCCGATGAGGTCCATGCCAATTCGCTCGAATGGGACCTCCATTAATGGCAGAGGACGTAAAGGTGCCCTCGAAATGGCCGGCTGATTTACCAATTGACACTCCGGGCAGGATGCACACCATCTGCGCACATCCCCCCGGATACCTGGCCAATAAAATCGGGTCATTATCCGGTCCAGTGTTTTTTCATATCCCATGTGGCCAGCCATCGGGTTATAGTGAGCCGCCTGGAAAATACTTTCCCGACAGCTTTGCGGCACCAGCAACTGGGTGTTTTCCTGACCTGACTGAGTGTCACGACTCACTCTATACAACCTGTCCCTAATCAATGAAAAGTGTGGGTATGACTGTGCTGCGTCAGGGCGCACCAGCTGACCATCAAGTGTATCACTTGGTCAAAGGCTGAGCGTAGACTATCATCCTGAGACTGCTCAAGTGGAAAATCTTCCATGGAGTGTAGTTCGGGACCCGGTGGAGTCTCCATGGGAGGCTCCGCCGGTTCCCCCTCCCCGTCTGCAGCGTCTGACAACCTCACGTCACCGCTGAGCACAGCACACATACCGCATGACCCTGTCTGTCGTGAACGCACCCCCGCACCCAGCCCCATTAATTTATTAAACCCTGGCCAATCTGTTCCCAAGATTAGGGGGTGCGTAAGGCGGGAGCTAACCGCAACCTTTAGACTATGTTTTTTCCCCATGTATCTAATTTCTACTGGCACCATGGGATATTCGTGAACATCCCCATGCACACACTTAATTTTCACCCACAATGCCTCCACCAATGCCCCGGGCCGAACCAGGCTCTAGTGAATCATAGACTGTGTACAGCCAGTATCCACCATTGCCTGATGTACACCCCCCTGAATCCTTACCGGAACGCGGTACGTCGACCCTGGACCGGGGGAGGGTGTTGGAGGGCCGGCAACCCAAATCCCCTGGCCCACCTCCATCAGCGGACATTCCCTCCGGAAGTGACCGGGCTGCCCACACCTCCAACACTCCAGCCCTGGCGCTTGAGGGGCCCCCTGTGGGTTGGGAAGAGTGGCGGCGGATGCGGAGGTAGGTGCCTCGGTAGAGGGGAGGAAGGGGACCGACCGCGGAGCCCGTGGGGGGCCGCGCCAGCAGCTGCGGAGGCAGCCCCCTCTGAGTTGCCGGCGTCGGCCGGGCTGGCGCCAGCGGGCGGCCACTGTCTCCCGGGCCGCTGGCATGAACTGCCAGGTGGTCCTCTGCCAGGGTGATGGTGGTCCCCAGGGTCGTGGGCCAGTGATATCGGATCCAAGCTGACGTTCGAGCAGGCAGCGCCCCGACAAACTGCTCCAGAACCACCTTCTCCACGACTTCCTGCGCCCCCCCCTGGACTCTCTGGTTGCAGCCACCTGGCTGCATCGTCCCTCAGCCGCTGAGCGAACGCTAAGGGCCGGTCCTCGGGTCCCAGTCTGGCCTCACAAAATCTCCTCCGGAGACAGGCCCAGGCGATCGGTGACAGCTTTACGCACATCCGCGTAGCTGTGCCTTGCTGCCGGTGGCAGTCCCAGGGCCGCTGTTTGTGCCTCCCCAGTGAGGAGAGGCAGAAGCCGGACCCCCCACTCTGCCTCCGCCGTCGCCTCGAATGTGTCCAGAAATGACTACACGTCGTCGGCGGCACTCATCTTGTGTAGGACCACCCCGGCTAATGGAGGGGGGGCATCACCGGCGGGGCTGCCGCTGCCTGGGCTGCGAGCTGCTCCAGGGCGCGGGCCTGCCGCTCCGCCTGTGCCTGGAGCGCCCCCAGGAACTGCCAGTTCGTCTCGGCCTGGTCCTGCTGCATGGCCGCGATCCCTCCCAGCATCTGGCCCAGCACTATAATCGGCTGTGTCGGCGCCTCCGGTGCTGCTGCGTCCATCTCTCTGTGCTCTCCCCACGTTGGGCTCCACTGTAACAGGTTCTCTGCTACCCGGTGGGTCTGGTGAGCACAAGGATGCTAGCACACGGTTGAATGACGGTTTCAAATGTTCTTTATTGTCATGGAATCTGACTGGCTTGGCCGTGTGCTCTCCTGCCTTGCCTCCGAGCACACGCCGCGGGAGTTTTGCCGTGCTCTCCCGTTCTGTCCGTCCCAGTGTATCACTGTGCTCGTCCCGAGCTGTCCCTCTCACCTCCGTCGCTACTGTTGATTAAATACAGCTGAGAGTGAGACAATCAGGATCAGTTTCAGCCGCGCCTAATTAAGTCTCTTCCCGGCACCGTTCCCTGAACCACTCCCACACTCAGTCCCCTCCACAGCTGAGCCACCCACGCCCGCCACCACATACCCCCACCGCCCGACTTAGGCCGGGGAGCCATCCGGCCTCCCCCCCATGAGAGCGGGAGAGGGAGTCGGCCACCGTCATCTGCGCCCCCGGCCTATGGACCACTTTGAAATTAAATGGCTGTAAGGCCAGATACCACCGAGTGATCCGGGCGTTGGTATCTTTCATGCGGTGGAGCCACTGCAGTGGGGCGTGGTCCGACCAGAGGGTGAATGAGCGCCCCAGGAGGTAATGGCCAGGCACTCCTTCTCCACCGTACTGTACCTGGCCTCCCTCTCGGAAAGCTTTCGGCTGATATACAGCACGGGGCGGTCAACCCCCGTACCTGCTGGGACAAAACTGGCCCCCAGCCCTCTGTTCGACGCGTCAGTCTGCAGAGTAAAAGGAAGAGAGAAGTTGGGAGTATGAAGGAGCGGTTTCCCACAGAGAGCCTGTTTCACCCTCTCAAATGCCAACCGGCACTGCTCCGACCACTGGACCGGATCTGAGGCACCTTTCCGGGTCAGGTCGGTCAAGAGGCTGGTCAGCTCTGCAAAGTCCGGGATGAACCGCCTGTAATAACCCGCCAGCCCCAAAACCCCCCTCACCTCTTTTTTGGTCTTGGGCTGCGGGCAGGCTGCGATAGCAGCAGTTTTGTCCACCTGAGGGCGCACCTGTCCGACGCCCCAGTGGTACCCAAAAATACCGTACCTCCCTCCGTCCAACTGCACACTTCCCTGGGTTGGCGGTGAGCCCCGCCTGCCTCAGGGACTCCAGCACCGCGGCCACCCGCTGCCCATGCTCCACCCAGGTGGTGCTGTGGATGATCACATCATCCAAATAGGCAGCCGCATATGCAGCATGTGGATGCAGCACCCGGTCCTTGAGGCGTTGGAACATGGCTGGGGCTCCGAACAGCCCAAAGGGAAGTGTGGTAAATTGGTACAAACCAAACGGAGTGGAGAAGGCCGCTTTTTCCTTGGACTCTGGCAACAGAGGAATCTGCCAGTAGCCCTTGGTCAAATCCAGTGTCGTAAAGAAACGTGCAGTGCCCAGTCGGTCCAGGAGGTCGTCGACCCGGGGCATTGGGTACGCATCGAATCGTAACATATCATTCACCCCGCGATAGTCCACACAGAACCGTATAGACCCATCCTTCTTGACTACAAGAACAATGGGCTACTCCAGGCACTGTTGGACTCTTCTATTACCCCCATCTCCAGCATAGCCGCCAATTCCTTCTGAACCACTTTTCTTTTGTGTTCAGGTAACCTGTAGGGTCATAACCTCACCGTCACGCCCCGGGGAGTCTCAATTTGGTGCTCTATGAGGTTTGTGCGTCCTGGCCGGAGGGAGAACACGTCAGCAAACTGCTTTTGCAACTGGGCAATGTCGGTTCTCTGGGTCTCGGAGAGATGGGCTTCACAAAGGAGCGAGGTGGGATTAGTGGATTTTGACACCTCTGGCCCCAGCTCCTCTCTCTCGGATACCGCGGACACCAGAGAAACAGACTCCGCCTCTCTCCATGCTTTCAGGAGGTTGAGGTGGTAGATCTGTGTAGCCCCACCCCTGTCAGAATGCACAACCTCATAGTCGACATCCCCCACTCGCCGTGTGACCACAAAGGGCCCTTGCCACTTGGCGAGGAGTTTAGAGCTGGAAGACGGAAGCAATACAAGTACGTTTTCTCTCGGTGTGAATTGTCTCAGCCTGGCCCCTCTGTTGTACAGCCGTTGTTGACGTTCCTGGGCCTGGAGCAAATTCTCACGTGACATCCGACCCAGTGTGTGGAGTTTTGCTCGCAGGTCCAGGACATATTGGATCTCATTTTTCCCG
>NW_022283709.1:0-5296 GCF_004355925.1 Anarrhichthys ocellatus
CAGCACCAGTCTAACTCAGCCACTCCCTCAGCACCAGTCTAACTCAGTCACTCCCTCAGCACCAGTCCAACTCAGTCACTCCCTCAGCACCAGTCTAACTCAGCCACTCCCTCAGCACTAGTCTAACTCAGCCACTCCCTCAGCACCAGTCCAACTCAGCCACTCCCTCAGCACCAGTCTAACTCAGCCACTCCCTCAGCACCAGTCCAACTCAGTCACTCCCTCAGCACCAGTCTAACTCAGTCACTCCCTCAGCACCAGTCCAACTCAGCCACTCCCTCAGCACCAGTCTAACTCAGCCACTCCCTCAGCACCAGTCTAACTCAGCCATCAGCACAACTCTCCTCACCTGTTCTAGCCACTATTTAAACCCCTGTCTCTCACTCACTCACTGCCAGGTCATTGTTCATGTCTACCCGCCCGTTTTTGCTCGTCCTGTTCCCGGTTTCCCAGTCTGTCTGCCCTGCCTCGTCCTGCCGGATTTCCCCTCCTCGTCTCTTGTCTCGTCCTTGGATTCCCTGTTGTGTTCGTGAGTCATTAAAACCCTTTTTCTCACTACATCTGACTGTCTGCGCTTGAGTCCTCCATCATGCCCCGTGACAAAACAAGGACAGCCCAAATAGCTCAACACGACCAATGCCACAAGTGGTCTCCCCAAATCCAACACAAAATGCCACAACCAGAGAACACCGCAGTCCCAAAACCACTCAACCCCCCCCCCATGGCAAGCACCTCCAGTACCCAGCAGAGCACCCCTCCGCTGCCACACCCGATGCAAACGCGACGCTCAGCCAGACAACGGGCCCCGACAGCGCCCCCGAGGAATCTCAGGCCACCCCGGGGCTAATGGACTGAGATCCCCAGGAACGCCGCCAGAACCCGGCGCCCGGCCACGACCCACGCCCGCACCAGCCCACAACAGCAAAAGGGCGCTCCACCCAGCACCAAAGACGTCCGCCATGAAGGGACCGAACAACTCAGGGACCGCAGCAGTCACGGAAAGCGACTCTCCGCGCCGAACCTGCAGAAACCACCTGCAACACCAGCCGTGCCCTGCCACTCAAACTGCTCCCGTCCGAGCCGTTCATCGAAAAACAGCCGAAATCTGCGAATCGCACCAACAAACCCAACCCGCAATAGAGGCCGAACAATAGAGAGCAACTGCATTTATTAAAATAATTTAGTCAAATCAACAAATGAAAAGAAAACAGAGTTAGAACAGGAAAGAGATGAGTCTGTAAAAATGTGTTTTACGAAGTGATTTAAAAGAGATTACTGATGAGGCAGGACGATGATACCTTCTGCACACAAAATATGAACCTTTCATCCATCTCTGGAAGAAGATTCCATGTTTTTATTTGCACAAGATGTATATTTATATTCTGAAAGAACTAGACGATAACTTGTGTACACAATATATTAAGATCTGCAAACAAGATTCATATCTTATCAAGATAACTCGTCTCCAGAAGATATGAATGTTGATCAAAATGTTAAATTGTACGAATGAGATATTTACTCGAGTGCACTACATTATTAACTAACTTGTGTGAAGAAGGTAATAAAGACTTGTTAACACAATAATGTCTTTTGTAATCAGAATCAGAATCAGAACCGTTTATTGTCATGGTATGTTGAACATACAAGGAATCTGACATGACGGGAGGTGCAAACATTTAACAATCAACAACAATCAACAGTGCAAAGTAGAAACATATTAAATTTACAGAAAATATAAAATAAAGTAAAATATAAAATAAAATAAAGTGCACAGATAACAGGACTATAAACAAGTGAGATGTAAGTGTAGTGTAAAAGTGTCGAGTGTAATAGAAGGGATGTGCAGGGGAGTGACCGGTAGGAGGTTGTCCTGGGGAAGACAGAGTCAGTGGGGGTCCCGGGCTCTGTTAATGAGCCCGACTGCCGACGGGAAGAAACTGTTCATGTGTCGTGAGGTCTTGGTCCTGATGGACCTCAGCCTCCTACCAGATGGAAGGGGCACAAACAGTTTTTGTCCAGGGTGAGAGGGGTCGGCTACAATCCTTCTTGCTCGTTTCAGGGTTCTTAAAGTGAACAAGTCCTGGAGGGACGGCAGATTGCAGCCAATCACCCTCTCGGCAGAGCGAATGGTGCGCTGCAGTCTGCCCTTGTCCTTGGCAGTGGCTGCAGCGTACCAGACTGTGATGGAGAAGCAGAGGATGGACTCAATGATGGCTGTGTAGAAGTGCACCATCATTATCTTTGGCAGGTTGAATTTCTTCAGCTGCCTCATGAAGTACATCCTCTGCTGAGCCTTCTTGGTGATGGAGCTGATGTTCAGCTCCCACTTGAGGTCCTGGGTTATGATGGAGCCCAGGAAGCGGAAGGACTCCACTGCGTTGACGGGGGAGTCACACAGAGTGATAGGGGCTGGTGGGGCTGCATTCTTCCTGAAATCCACAACCATCTCCACTGTCTTTAGAGCGTTGAGCTCTAAGTTGTTCAACCCGCACCAGGTCACCATATGGGCAGTCTCCCACCTGTAAGCAGACTCATCCCCACCAGAGATGAGTCCAATGAGGGTGGTGTCATCCACGAACTTCAGGAGCTTGACGGACTAGTGACTGGAGGTGCAACTGTTGGTGTACAGGGAGAAGAGCAGAGGGGAAAGAACACAGCCTTGGGGGGAACCGGTGCTGATGGTCCGGGAGGCTGAGATGTGCTTTCCCAGCTTCACGTGCTGCTTCCTGTCAGACAGGAAGTCTGTGATCCACTTGCAGGTGGAGTTGGGCACATGCAGCTGAGAGAGCTTGCCGTGCAGCAAAGACGGGATGATAGTGTTAAAGGCAGAGCTGAAGTCCACAAACAGGATCCTGGCGTAGGTTCCTGGGGAGTCCAGATGCTGGAGAATGAAATGAAGGGCCAAGTTGACTGCGTCGTCTACAGACCTGTTGGCTCTGTAAGCGAACTGCAGGGGGTCCAGGAGTGGGTCAGGGAGGGGTTTTAGGTGGGACAGGACTTGGCGTTCAAAAGACTTCATGACCACAGAGGTCAGGGCGACGGGCCTGTAGTCATTTAGTCCTGTGATCCTAGGTTTTTTGGGGACAGGGATGAAGGTGGAGACCTTGAAGCAGGCTGGTACGTGGCATGTCTCCAGGGAGGTGTTGAAGATGTCTGTGAACACCAGAGACAGCTGATCAGCACAATGCTTCAGGGTGGAGGGGATACAGAGTCTGGGCCGGCTGCTTTGTGGGGGTTCTGTTTTTTAAAGAGCCTGTTGATGTCACTCTCCCAAATAGAGAGGGTCGTTACTGGGGAGGGGGGTGGCGGGGGACACTGTGATGGGTGGTACAGAGGCATGGGCCCCTGCTGGCCTGGGGGAGGGGAACCTGGTGGTCTGGGGCTGGTTGATGGAGCTGTGGGGGATGGAGTCAGGACTGTCCCATTGTCTGTCAAAGTGACAGTAGAACTCGTTCAGCTCATCTGCCAGGCGGAGGTCGTTCATGGACAACCAGAACGTGGAACCTTTGTGAGAACAAGACAACCTTTATGAGAACAAGATAACCTTTGAAGGAACAAGATAACCTTTGTGTGAACAAGATAACCTTTGTGTGAACAAGACAACCTTTGTGTGAACAAGACAACCTTTGTGTGAACAAGATGAACCTTTGACGGAACAAGAGAACCTTTGTGTGAACAAGATGAACCTTTGACGGAACAAGAGAACCTTTGAAGGAACAAGAGAACCTTTGTAGGAACAAGAGAACCTCTATAGGAACAAGACAACCTTTGTGTGAACAAGAGAACCTTTGTAGGAACAAGACAACCTTTGTATGAACAAGACAACCTTTGTGTGAACAAGACAACCTTTGTGTGAACAAGAGAACCTTTGTAGGAACAAGACAACCTTTGTGTGAACAAGAGAACCTTTGTAGGAACAAGAGAACCTTTGTAGGAACAAGATAACCTTTGTAGGAACAAGATAACCTTTGTGTGAACAAGAGAACCTTTGTGTGAACAAGATGAACCTTTGACGGAACAAGAGAACCTTTGAAGGAACAAGAGAACCTTTGTAGGAACAAGAGAACCTCTATAGGAACAAGACAACCTTTGTGTGAACAAGAGAACCTTTGTAGGAACAAGACAACCTTTGTATGAACAAGACAACCTTTGTGTGAACAAGACAACCTTTGTGTGAACAAGAGAACCTTTGTAGGAACAAGACAACCTTTGTGTGAACAAGAGAACCTTTGTAGGAACAAGAGAACCTTTGTAGGAACAAGATAACCTTTGTAGGAACAAGATAACCTTTGTGTGAACAAGAGAACCTTTGTGTGAACAAGATGAACCTTTGACGGAACAAGAGAACCTTTGAAGGAACAAGACAACCTTTGTGTGAACAAGACAACCTTTGTAGGAACAAGACAACCTCTGTGTGAACAAGAGAACCTTTGTGTGAACAAGAGAACCTTTGTAGGAACAAGATGATCTTTGTATGAACAAGAGAACCTCTATAGGAACAAGATAACCTTTGTAGGTACAAGAGAACCTTTGAAGGAACAAGAGAACCTTTGTAGGAGCAAGAGAACCTTTGTAGGAGCAAGAGAACCTTTGTGTGAGCAAGAGAACCTTTGTGTGAACAAGAGAACATTTGTGTGAGCAAGAGAACCTTTGTGTGAACAAGAAAACATTTGTAGGAACAAGAGAACCTTTGTGTGAACAAGAAAACATTTGTAGGAACAAGAGAACCTTTGTGTGAACAAGAGAACCTTTGAAGGAACAATAGTAACTTTGAAGGAACAAGAGAACCTTTGTAGGAACAAGAGAACCTCTATAGGAACAAGAGAACCTTTGTAGGAACAAGAGAACCTTTGAATGAACAAGATAACATTTGTGTGAACAAGAGTAACTTCGAAGGAACAAGAGAACATTTGTAGGAACAAGAGAACCTTTGTGTGAACAAGAAAACCTTTGTAGGAACAAGAGAACCTTTGTGTGAACAAGAGAACATTTGTGTGAACAAGAGAACCTTTGAAGGAACAAGAGAACATTTGTGTGAACAAGAGAACCTTTGAAGGAACAAGAGAACCTTTGAAGGAACAAGATAACCTTTGAAGGAACAAGAGTAACTTTGAAGGAACAAGAGAACCTCTATAGGAAGAAGAGAACAGTTATGTGAACAAGAGAACCTTTGTGTGAACAAGAGAACCTTTGTAGGAGCAAGAGAACCTTTGTAGGAGCAAGAGAACCTTTGTGTGAACAAGAGAACATTTGTGTGAGCAAGAGAACCTTTGTGTGAACAAGAGAACATTTGTGT